>NC_035448.2:135227651-135347355 GCF_002127325.2 Helianthus annuus | reverse complement strand
GCCTTGAAGCATAGGCAATCACCTTGCCCTTCTGCATAAGCACACATCCCATGCCTGTATGTGATGCATCGCAGTAACTACGAATTCATCTGTACCTTCCGGTAATGTCAACACAGGTGCGTTGCTTAGCTTTTGCTTCAGTATTTCAAGGACTCTTGCTGCTTCGGGCCCCAAAGTACTTTCTTTCTTCTTGGTCAGGAAGTCAAAGGCGCAGCAATCCTTGAAAAATTTTCAATAAACCTCCGGTAGTATCCTGCTAACCCAGGAAGCTACGGATCTCGGTAGGCGTCTTTGGCTCCTGCCAGTTCATGACCGCCTCTACCTTAGCGGGATCCACTTGGATACCACGCTCACTCACAACGTGTCCTAAAAACTGAACTTCTCGTAGCCAGAATTCACATTTCGAGAATTTGGCGTAGAGTTTCTCACGCTGTAGTAATTCGAGAATGCAACGAAGGTGCTTCTCGTGGTCAGCTTGGTTCTTGGAATAGATAAGGATATCGTCGATGAAGACTATGACGAATTTATCTAGATACGGCTTGCAAACGCGATTCATGAGATCCATGAACGCGGCCGGTGCATTTGTGAGCCCAAAAGGCATCACTAGGAACTCGTAATGACCGTAGCGAGTCCTAAATGCAGTCTTGTGTACATCTTCATCTCTGATCCTTAGTTGATGATAACCCGACCTTAAGTCGATCTTGGAGAAGTAGCTTGCTCCTTGCAGCTGGTCGAATAGATCATCGATCCTTGGTAAAGGATATCTATTCTTTATGGTAACTTTATTTAGTTCTCGATAGTCGATGCACAACCGCATCGATCCGTCCTTCTTCTTTACAAATAGGACAGGAGCTCCCCAGGGAGATGAACTGGGTCTGATAAAACCTTTCGCCAGTAGTTCATCCAACTGGGTCCTTAGTTCTTTCATTTCCGTTGGCGCTAATCTGTAAGGTGCTCTTGCTATCGGAGCTGCTCCAGGAATGATGTCAATTCTGAACTCCACTTGTCTATCTGGTGGCAAACCAGGTAGTTCTTCAGGAAAAACCTCGGGGTATTCAGAAATGACTGGAAGATCCTCGATCTTCGGCTTTGGTTCTTCAATTATCACTTGAGCCATGTAAATTACACCGCCTCTGTTCAAACACCTTGAAGCTTTCAGCATAGATACGTCTTCGGGCAATCCGTAATGCGTATCACCTCGAATGGTAAGAGATTCACCACTCGGAGTTTTTAAAACTATTTGCCTTTTACCGCAAATGATTTGGGCCTGGTTATGGGATAACCAGTCCATGCCTAGCACAATGTCAAAACCCGCCAATTTGAAAGGAAGTAGAGATAAAGGAAAAGAATGGTTCCTAATGGACATTTCACATCCTTCTAGAACAGTAGAGACGGTTTCTATCGTGCCGTCTGCTAACTCTACCTCGTATTTCACGTCAAGGGTTTTGATTGGCATATTTAGTAGTTGGCAAAATTTCTGGTCTACAAAGGACTTGTCAGCGCCAGAATCGAACAGTACTCTTGCAAATATATTATTTACGAGAAAAGTACCTGTAAGCACATTGTCGTCCTTGACCGCTTCCTTTGCATCCAAGCGAAAAACTCTCGCATTTGTCTTCTTAGTCTCTTCTGCCTTCTTGGCATACTTCGGGCAATTACTCTTTATGTGCCCCTTTTCATTACAATTATAGCAGGTTGCGTCTTTTATCTTTTTGCACTCCACTGTCTTATGTTCCTTGGACTTGCATAGCCCACAGGGTGGAGTCCCTTGTTGCGACTGTGAACCAGACGCAAACCTACACTTCCCGGAGTGGGTTTCTTGCAGACCTTGCAGTAAGGCCTTCCATCAGCTTGCCCCTCCTTCCTTGCCTCCGACCCTTTCTTGCCCTCACCGTTTCCACGGTGCTTTTTACCGGACTTTCGTGAGGTATCATCCTCACGCTTTCGCTTCTCAGCCTCCTTGCTCCTTTGTGCCCTCAGACGGACAGCATCAAGTGTAAGAGACAAGGAGAGGTCAGTAACTGACCTGAAGGTCGTTGGCCTAGAGGCTTTTACGCTGGCCTTGATCGCCGGCTCTAAGCCCCCAATGAATCGGGCAATCCTTCGTGGTTCTGGTGTCACAAGATATGGCACCAGGCGTGACATAGTGTTAAAGCTTGTCAGATAAGCTTGACAATCCAGGTTTGTCATCACTAGTGAGACAAAATCTGCCTCAATCTTCTCAACCTCGTGCTGAGGGCAGTAGTTCTCTTTTATGAGGGTAATAAACTCCCCCCATGTCATTTTGTACAAGGCAGACTTACCTGAAGCCTGCACCAGAGCTCTCCACCATGCCAGGGCCTCGCCCTTGAATGACTGGGACACAAACTTAACCACGTCCCTCTCAGCGCACCCGCTGATGTCCACAATCGTGTCCATCTCGTCCAGCCAGGTGATACAATCAACTGCACCTTTCTCCCCTGTAAATTCACGGGGTTTACATGATACAAAGTATTTGTAGGTGCAACCCTTAGCACTGGACGCATCGGTATATTCTCTGTCGCGATGAACGCTGTGCTCAGTAGACGAATGCTTGTCGTCATCTTTCTTGGGTTCAGAGGGTGGTTTGGAGTGTGTCTTTGGTTTAGAGGGTGGTTTTGACACAGATCTGCCTTGAGACTCAGTATTTTGACGATCAATAGCTGCCTGGACAGCATTGTTGATCAGAGCCTTTAGCTGTGCGCCTGTCAAATGTACTGACGCATTGTCATAGTCATCTTCATTTGTGTGGCTGTTCTCTCCATTGGGATCCGCCATTTGTAACTTGAATCTGTTACAGAAGATAACAAAATCTTATTTAGAAGATTATTATATGATTGTCTTTTATGACAATTTGTCAACCATGGTACAGAGACCATATTCGGTTAACTTATCATCTCATTACATTAAATATTAGGATTTGAATATATCCTACTTTAACTATATAAATAGTATTGGCGGCATAAAGCCTAATCACGATGATGTTTTATAATATTAGCCGAGATTCCAGAGAATCAAAGGCATAGAGAGTTGAACCGTAGTTCTTTTATCTCTTTCTGACAGAGAGTCATAGACTACCACTGCCTTTTGTCTTATAGGACAATTATTATGGCCCATAGGCACTACACCTCTAATGGATGTCTTGATATGGTTGGCCCGTAGGCACTACATCACTAATGGATGTTTTGATAATATTGACCCGTAGGCACTACATCACCAATGGATGTTTTGATAATATTGGCCCGTAGGCACTACATCACTAATGGATGTTTTAATAATACTGGCTCGTAGGCACTACATCGCTAATGGATGTTTTAATAATACTGGCCCGTAGGCACTGCATCACTAATGGATGTCTTTGTAATATTGGCCCGTAGGCATTGCATCGCTAAATGGATGTCTTTATAATATTGGCCCGTAGGCATTGCATCGCTAAATGGATGTCTTTATAATATTGGCCCGTAGGCATTGCATCGCTAAATGGATGTCTTTATAATATTGATCACCTTTGTTGGTGATTTAACCCACGATTTATATATCATTTAGTTGGGTTTTGAAATCCTTAAAGGATTATTGTATAGGAATGACGTGCGTGATTATAACGAATCACATCTGCCATGAATGTTAACATGCGTACAGAGGTTAACAGGGAATCAGAATCTTTTCAGCTAGGTCGTACCATCTTGACTGATCTTAAAAGACCCCAAGCTAGGTTTCACCCCCTTAAGATTCTTTATTAGGCAGATCAATATAAAAGGAATGGTTTTGATTTATTTTTTATATCTATTAAAACAAAACTCATAACATACATTCCAAAATCTCAAATACAATTACATATTGCCCTAAACGGGTCTTTCAAATAATACATACCTCCATAGAGGTTTTAAAATAAGTGACAAGTCCACGCAGGGACTAATTCAAGATAGGTGTCCATGCAAGGACTAAAGATAAGTCCACGTAGGGACTGAAATACGATAAGTTGTCCACGCAGGGACTTATTTCAAAGTAGAAATTACAGTAGTACTACTATTAAGGGCTAGTGGTCACGTTTCTTCTTTTTGCCCTTTAGTAGATTCGCCAAGCCCTTGAGAAATCCTCGGTGGCTTTTCTTTTCTTCCTCGAACTCTCTCTCCACACGATCTAGTCGATGGAGTATTTCTTCCTGTTCAGGAGGAGAGAATCGTGGTTGTGGCGCTTGTTGCGGAACTGGAGGTCTGGGAGGTATTGGATACCCATGAGCTGAGTAATCCGGTGGTCCCATGTTTCCATGTGCTCCGTCAGGGTAGCGCGCATTATACCTAGCCGACACCACATATGGGTCGCGCTCATAGCCGTAGTTGTATTGTGCTTGTGACGGTTCAAACGGGTTGTAAGCCGTTGGACCTGTGTAAGCTGGTATGGGTTGGTCATACCCAAATGGTGGCGAATTTCGTGCAGTAGGTGCGGAGTTCGCCTCCTGTATAGGACTTGAAGGTCCTTCTTCATGTAGTGGCGGATAGTGGCTACTACTAGAATGTCGAGGAGTGCTGAAGTGGTTACCCCCTCCTCCTCGTGTAGACATACGAGCATTGGTCCTCCTACGCCTCGGCGGATCAGGTATTACTGGTTGTGCCGGTGGCGGAGGTGGTGGCGTAACTGCCTCAAAGCGTGAATCCTCAGAGGGATCCTGTGGATGTCTCGGTTGCGATGTCTGATGAGATGGTGTGTTATACCACTCATGTCGGTCAAACAAGGCCATAAAGCTGTCTGGGCCTTGATACTGCGGACCATGATATGAAGATCCATCAGATACTTCTATCGGATGCGTGGGCGTACCACGAGCTGGTTCAGTTGGATCCTCATCTTCCTCCATGGGATCTTCAGAAAAATGGTCTTGTGGACCTAGCGGAACAAATCCTAAAGGTTCCTGTATGTAGTCAGCCGGGTTAAACTGAGCTACGTAGTATGGACTAGGGTCGTCATAATTCCGGTGCGAAACCGAACGTTGTAGAGGTATGAAGGAAGGTTGTGGGTTGTTGGGATTATTTTCTGAATCTGGTCCAAAGGAGTGCCGGTAGGATGGCGTCGAGCTGTGCGAAGTGGAATGCCTCGCTGGTTCGTAAAGATCTCTTCGTCGTTGTGGCTCTTCGCTTCGTGTCATCGAAGGATGTCTTGTACCAGATGGTCCAGCTTCTTGATCGTGATGTGTCACGATTTCTCCTCGGCCTCTTCGTCCCCTTCCTCTTCCTCGGAATATAACAGGTGGCATTTTCCTGCTCCAAAACTTATTAAAAATCAAATCGAAAATAAAGACAAAAAGGAGTAAAATCCGAATTTTGTCCTAAGTTATTGTCTAGACTCAAGTATGTGCAATTGTGTCACTGAGATTAAACACAATAGGATAGTGTTTAATTCACTCAATGTTGGCTCTGATACCAACCTGTCACACCCCGATTTCCACGTGTCTCACCGGTGGGCCCGGCGGGGGATTTCCGTGACGATGTTGGCAACAATATAGTCAAACCACACAATTATATAATGCACAGCGGAAGCATAATTTAAATATATAATTTCAACCTCTGATTGTAATATCAAAATGTATTACAGAAGTTGAATATCCACAGCGGATCGTAAATACAGATAAAGTATTGTTCCATTAGATACTGCAATCAAGCTTGCGAGGCTTATCCCGACGCTAGGGAGCTAATACCAGCCAATTACGTTTAGGTACCTGCACTTAATCTTTTTGGGGAAAATACGTCAGTTTACACTGGTAAATACATTCAACTGACACATTTGAAAATGTTTATTAAAATTGATTTGAATGCACAAGGCACAAACTCTTTTATAACTTGGGAAAATTCATAATGATCTTGTGAACGTTTTACATGTTCTTTTATGCGTTCAGTAGCCCGGGTCGTGCCGGGTTAAAGATTTATAGACACACCACGTTTGCGTAAAACCGTAGTACAGAAACCAACGGCTACGTCTTTTAGTTTTAATGTCGACACTTTATACCGGGTGTACGCCTACACCGGGATGTCGATGGTCGTGGCCATTTCGTAAAATGATGCCGAGGATATCCGGGACAACGGTCATTAAACCCCCCAAAGGCTTATAAGCAACAAAACTGTTTAAATGAGCCATTCATATTATTTAGTTATCCACCTAAGCGGTGGACGAATATAGTGCTCAATCAAGCGGTATTAATATACCGTAACCCAAGCCCATATAGGGGAAATAAGTCAAAAGTATTTACCTTTGCAAGTATTAATCCTTAATTTAGATCGAGTCACCGATAGCTTTTACTGGGGCTCCTAATCTGGAACGAAGGTTTTAATTAACCTCTTAGAATCCTAACGGTCCTTGTATTAGCCGTAGCTTAAACCGGTTGATTCCGATATATAGATATGGTTAATTCGCACGAAAAGGCGAAAACCGAGAATGGAGTATGATTCTGACCCAACAAGTTCAAAGACTTGTTTTATATGGGTTTATAGTTCATACTCTGGATTTTAGGGTTCAAATAATATAATTTGACCCATATCGGCTATTGCACGAAAACTAGTTTCATGAGCCGTACCGTGTGCGCAAATAGGCGAAACGGTTAACCATAAGAGTCGTACGCTTATTTCCTAAGTCAATATGCCTTAAAAGTATTTTGGTATCAGTAGGATACCTTCCGTAATGCCCGTAACGAGTTTAAGTTAAGATTATGCTCCGTAGGGGCTTTTCGGTCATTTTAAAGACTTTAAAAGGGATTTTCGAGTTCTACAGGAAATCTGAGTTTCCCGAACAGCTTATAAAGCTTAAAATACTTTATTTATTATTTAAAACCAGTGGCAATTGGAATCGGGTCAAAAGACCTTGTAGAACTCCCGTTTTGGCCAAAAAGGGCATATTCGGTATTTACCGAACCGTAGCCATAACCGCAGGTTATGAGCAAGGTAAAAATTATTAAAAAATCTTTAAAATTCCCAAAATATTATTTTACCACAGTTGGTAAAAGTTTTGGTGACGAAAACTTGGGTTAGATGGGCGTTATGCTAATTGCGCCGTTAATTGTAAAACTTTCTTAAAAGTGCGCCTTTTAGCATAACTCTCATTCTAGACCTCGGATTGACGTGAAACTTCAGGGACATGCTTATAATTTAACAAGCAAGGTTTTGGTCCGTTCACGTGTCCGAAATACTTGCTTTAATTTTAAAAGGCCGTTACGGTCAACTTTTAGGCGAATGACGGAATTGCGTAAAAGACTCGGATAACTCATGAACCGACCACAGAGGCTTATACCAACATGTGACCTGGTCCTAAGAGAGTCCTAAGGTATATTTATACCTCACTAAAACGGGTCAGAACTGAAGTCAAAGCAAAAGTCAAACTTTTGCGACATTCGGCTCCGAACCGGTTCTATATGGTAAATGATCGATTCAAACGAGCGCAAACATGTTTATATACATATTATCATGTTTTATGATTGTCAAAACAGGTTCCATAACATATATATCACAGATTATGCTTAAATTGCTAAAATAGCTTTCTGTTGACTTTTTAACCGCACGTTTGACTCGATAATTGACATAGTTAGAGTGGTGATCAGGGGGAACCATTTTAGAGGTTTAATACCCACATAAATACCAACTCATAACCATTTTTGATTCGTCATAAGACTGAATCGTTTGCAAGATATTGCAATGACAACCGTTAGTTACGACGGTTGCGTTTATAGGCTATAACTATGGAAATGTGACACCACAAAGGGTGAGATCACTTACAGAGGTTGTGTTCTTGACTATAGAGCAGAAGAAAAGCTAGAGAGTTCCTTAGAATGATCAGATAGTGTGTTTTGAGTGTGATGAAGGTTATGAGCACTAAGGTGCTATTTATAGCCAAGAACAAGCTCCAAGATCATTACAACTCATGCTAGGGATGAATGTGGATCAGTGGCATGTGTCCTAGAGATGTATGGGTCGTGTAGGGGCACCCATGCTGCCATAATTGATCAAATGATCGTTCAAAGGTGCCAAAAGCCAAGTAGTTACTATAATTCTGCATCTGGGCACTTTACGCGGCCCGCATGGGAGTTCCCATGTGTTTTAATGCGGGTCGCCTAAAGATCAAACATCAGACGCGAAATAGAGGAGGCTCGCGGCCCGCCTCAACTTATGTCCAAACCTTACGCGGGTCGCCTAAGGTTATATTTTCTGAATTTTTAAATCTTTTTGTAATTATTACAGAATCTGGCCATTAATAACGAAATCTTTCGTAATGATTCGTCTGACCTTTCGGTTTTGAAGGGGTAACTTTGCGGTTTGGCCCTCGGTTATTTACCGATAGGGGCCTCATGTTAATTACCCGCATTATTAAGTCCCCGGTTTATTTATTAATTATATTGGAAAGCCTTATCTTTCACTGTTGACGCTTTTAACCCTTCTTCTACGAATTCGATCGTAACTTTCTCGTTTCATATCGAAACTTCGCGAAATTCATATATATTATTTTAGTGAGGGTATAATACCGTTACAAAGTCTTTGGGACGTTAAAGGGTCACTCAGAGGTATTATTAAACATGTTGACACAGTTAACCCCTGTAGTTTGTAATCTCTCACTTTCTTCCGCGTTTTAGTTTTGTACGATCTATAATTTATTCGTTTGAAGGTTTAAGCATTATTTAGGGATACTATACAGTATATTTACCCTTGTTGACATTTATAACCCTCGAATTTATATACTTTCAAGGTTTGTCAAAATTAGTCCCTTATTTATTATAGATGCCACGTGTAAACAAATGACACGTGTTAACACATCATTGGACACAAAATTTCGAGGTGTTACATATATAATGCACAGCGGAAGCATAAGATAAATATATAAATTTCAACCTCTGATCGTAATATCAAAATGTATTACAGGGGTTGGATATATCCACAGTGGATCGTAAATAGATATAAAATATTGTTCCATCAGATACTGCAATCAAGCTTGCGAGACTTATCCCGACGCTAGGGAGCTAATACCAGCCAATTACGTTTAGGTACCTGCACTTAATCTTTTTGGGGAAAATACGTCAGTTTACACTGGTAAATACATTCAACTGACACATTTGAAAATGTTTGTTAAAATTGATTTGAATGCACAAGGCACAAACTCTTTTATAACTTGGGAAAATTCATAATGATCTTGTGAACGTTTTACATGTTCTTTTATGCGTTCAGTAGCCCGGGTCGTGCCGGGTTAAAGATTTATAGACACACCACGTTTGCGTAAAACCGTAGTACAAAAACCAACGGCTACGTCTTTTAATTTTAATGTCGACACTTTATACCGGGTGTACGCCTACACCGGGATGTCGATGGTCGTGGCCATTTCGTAAAATGATGCCAAGGATATCCGGGACAACGGTCATTAAACCCCCCAAAGGCTTATAAGCAACAAAACTGTTTAAATGAGCCGATCATATTTAATCAATTAACCACCTAAGCGATGGAATTATATAATGCTCAATCAAGCGGTATTAATATACCGTAACCCAAGCCCATATAGGGGAAATAAGTTAAAGTATTTACCTTTGCAAGTATTAATCCTTAATTTAGATCAAGTCACCGATAGCTTTTACTGGGGCTCCTAATCTGGAACGAAGGTTTTAATTAACCTCTTAGAATCCTAACGGTCCTTATATTAGCCGTAGCTTAAACCGGTTGATTCCGATATATAGATATGGTTAATTCGCACGAAAAGGCGAAAACCGAGAATGGAGTATGATTTGGACCCAACAAGTTCAGATACTTGTTTTATATGGGTTTATAGTTCATACTCTGGATTTTGGGGTTCAAATAATATAATTTGACCCATATCGGCTATTGCACGAAAACTAGTTTCATGAGCCGTACCGTGTGCGCAAACAGGCGAAACGGTTAACCATAAGTGTCCTACGCTTATTTCCTAAGTCAATATGCCTTAAAAGTATTTTGGTATCAGTAGGATACCTTCCGTAATGCCCGTAACGAGTTTAAGTTAATATTATGCCCCGTAGGGGCTTGTCGGTCATTTTAAAGACTCTAAAAGGGATTTTCGAGTTCTACAGGAAATCTGAGTTTCCCGAACAGCTTAAAAAGCTTAAAATACTTTATTTATTATTTAAAACCAGTGGCAACTGGAATTGGGTCAAAAGACCTTGTAGAACTCCCGTTTTGGCCAAAAAGGGCATATTCGGTATTTACCGAACCGTAGCCATAACCGCAGGTTATGAGCAAGGTAAAATTTATTAAAAATCTTTAAAATTCCCAAAATATTATTTTAACACAGTGGGTAAAAGTTTTGGTGACGAAAACTTGGGTTAGATGGGCGTTATGCTAATTGCGCCGTTAATTACAAAACTTTCTTAAAAGTGCGCCTTTTAGCATAACTCTCATTCTAGGCCTCGGATTGACGTGAAACTTTAAGGACATGCTTATAATTTAACAAGCAAGGTTTTGGTCCGTTCACGTGTCCGAAATACTCGTTTTAATTTTAAAAGGCCGTTACGGTCAACTTTTAGGCGAATGACGGAAATACGTAAAAGACTTGGATAACTCATGAACCGACCACAGAGGCGTATACCAACATGTGACCTGGTCCTAAGAGAGTCCTAAGGTATATTTATACCTCACTAAAACGGGTCAGAACTGAAGTCAAAGCAAAAGTCAAACTTATGCGACTTTCGGCTCCGAACCGGTTCAATATAGTAAATGATCGATTCAAACGAGCGCAAACAGGTTTATATACTTATTATCATGTTCTATGATTGTCAAAACAGGTTCCATAACATATACATTACAGATTATGCATAAATCGCTAAAATAGCTTTCTGTTGACTTTTTAACCGCACGTTTGACTCGACATTTGACATAGTTAGAGTGGTGATCAGGGGGAACCATTTTAGAGGTTTATTACCCACGTAAATACCAACTCATAACCACTTTTGATTCGTCATAAGACTGAACCATTACTGATTTATTGTAAAGTCAAACCGTAGTTACGACGGTTTGGTTTTTTAGCTAACAACTAAGCATAAACTGAACAATGGATGATCAAGGTAACTTACAGAAGTTAGAACTTGAATATGGAGCAGAGAAAAAGGACTTGAGAGCTCTTGTAATGATCAGAGGTGTGTGTTTTGATGTTGTGAATGACATGTTGCATAAGGTGGCTATTTATAGCAAATGCCAAGCCTCTATGATCATTACAACCACCACAATAGTCCAGAGGTGATGGGTAGGTGTCCCAGAGGTGTATGGGTCGAGTAGGGGGCACCCATGCCTCATTTATTGGAGGTTGATCGTTCACAATGCTCAAAAGTCAAGAAAACACAAAGTTTCTGCATCTGGGCGTCCAATGCGGCCCGCATGGAGGTTCCATGCGTTTACAATGCGGGCCGCCTGGGATTAAAAGATCAGACGCGTTATTGAGGAGGCTCGCGGCCCGCCTCAACTTAACCCATTATGCAATGCGGGCCGCGTAGGGTTAAGATTTCAGAAATTTTAAATCTTTTTGCAATGATTGCAGAATCCGGCCATTAATAACGAAATCTTTCGTAATGATTTACCTGACCTTTCGGGTTTGAAGGGGTGACTTTGCGGTTTGGCCCTCGGTTATTTACCGATAGGGGCCTCGTGTTATTTACCCGCATTATTAAGTCCCCGGTTTATTTATTAATTATATTGGAAAGCCTTAACTTTCACTGTTGACGCTTTTAACCCTTCTTCTACGAATTCGATCGTAACTTTCTCGTTTCATATCGAAACTTCGCGAAATTCATATATATTATTTTAGTGAGGGTATAATACCGTTACAAAGTCTTTGGAACGTTAAAGGGTCACTCAGAGGTATTATTAAACATGTTGACACAGTTAACCCCTGTAGTTTGTAATCTCTCACTTTCTTCCGCGTTTTGTTTTTTGTACGATCTATAATTTATTCGTTTGAAGGTTTAAGCATTATTTAGGGATACTATACAGTATATTTACCCTTGTTGACATTTATAACCCTCGAATTTATATACTTTCAAGGTTTGTCAAAATTAGTTCTTTATTTATTATAGATGCCACGTGTAACCAAATGACACGTGTTAACACATCATTGGACACAAAAATTCGAGGTGTTACATTTCTGTGCTCTACGTGCTTGTGTGCTTTCGTGATCTATGTGCTTTATGTGCTTCTGTGCTCTATGATTACGTGTATCTATGGTTATGTGCCTATGTGTTTATGTGATATGTGTTTCGACGTGTTTCTAAGCTTTAGTAATCTAGATGTGTGAGGTGAGATTCGATTACGTTGTGTTGAGTCCTGTGACGATGTCTGTTGCAGACCATGTCGTCATCTAGGTCCCGACACCATCTGACTCGTCAAGAGAAGAGAGATAAGCGTCTTGCCGCTATCATCGCCAAAAGCGTGGCAAAAGCTATGAGCAATGTCTATGAAAACGTCAGCAAGTCGACTGATGAATCACGAACAGACGCACCCAAAGATGCTAGCAAGGCTGCTTTCAGCTTCAAGCAGTTCAAAGCATGCGGACCCAAAGAGTTCACTGGCGAGGATGGCCCTACCGCCATGTTTCATTGGTTTGACTCGGTTGAAGTCACTCTGCGCCAAAGCGGCTGTCCTGAGAATCTCCGCACCCTCAACGCAACAGGCGTCTTCCAGTCCCGTGCTCTAGACTGGTGGACGGCCGAACGAAACAAGCTCGGAAATGATGCAGCTTATGAGCTGACATGGGAGGAATTGAAGGCAATTATGATCGACGAATTCTGCCCTCCTCATGAACGCCAAAAGCTGGAGGACGAGTTTTGGACCATCAAGCAGAAGGATGGAGACAACGTTGCTCTCACTGCTCGCTTCAAGCAGCTTAGCATCATATGTCCCGATCAGGTCAAGACCCCAGATCAAACCATCAAGAAGTACATTCGAGCTCTGCCCGATTGTGTAGCTGACTTTATTCACACCCCCAAGCCAGCAACGATTGAAGAGGCTTACCTACGCGCCGCCGAGGTCAATGACAAGCGAGTGAAGTCTGGCTTTTGGGATAAGCAAACCAAGTCTCTGCACCAAGCCACCGCAACAGCATCCACCGACACCGCCACTACTCAATCCTCCAAGTCATCAAGAAGAAAGAAGAAGCACAACAACAACAGCTCCAACAACAAGAGTTGTGCTGCCGCAACAACTGCTGCTCCTCTACAAGCTGTACCAGCTCAGCAGCAACAACACCACCGCTCAGCTCCAGTGATCAATGCACCGCCAGCAAAGCGTGCATACACAGGCCCTCACCCGCTCTGCCCGACATGCTCGTATCATCATCCAGTGGGTCTAGCCTGTCGTTTTTGCGCTCACTGCAACCTTTACGGTCATTTCACTGCGAACTGTCGCTTTGGTCCCCGTCAAGCCCCAGTGCAAGCTACAGTCAACCAAGCTCTGCTCCCCGCCCCTCAAGGCCAACAAGCAGCTCAAGCACCTGCAGTCAATGCTCGAGTCTGCTTTGCATGTGGTGATCCTAACCACTTTGCAAACAGGTGCCCGAACAGGGTGGTTAAGCAAGAGCCCCAGCAGCCCCAGCAACAACAACCGCAGCCTCAGCAACAGCAGCAAGCAGCCCATGCTCGAACCTTCAACATCAATGCCCGTCAGGTTCAGGCGGAGAACAACGTGGTTAACGGTACGTTCCTTGTGAATGGTATTTATGCATCATGTTTGTTTGATACTGGAGCCGATAACTGCTTTGTGTCGTTTGAATTCGAGAAGCTCCTTAGTCGTAAGCGCTCTTATCTGACCTCGTCATTCGAAGTTGAAGTCGCTACTGGAAGAACTGTCGCAGTTAACTCTATTCTCCGTGATTGTACTCTGGAGCTCAACAATCACATCTTCCCAATCGACCTTATTCCGATGCAACTCGGAAGTTTCGACGTCATAGTAGGCATGGACTTCCTTCGCGAAAACCATGCTGAAGTTGTGTGTTTTGATAAGATGATTCGATTCTCGCTCGCAAACGGTGATCTTCTGTGTGTGTACGGTGAAACTGCTTCGAAAGGTCTCAAGCTCATGTCATGTATTCAAGCCAGCAAGTATCTCCGCAAGGAATACCGAGCCTTCTTGGCCAACATTGTAGTAGCGGAGAAGGAAAAGAAAAAGGAAGCCGAAGTCAAAGATGTTCCAGTGGTCCGTGAGTTTCCTCAGGTGTTCCCTGATGAACTTCCTGGACTACCGCCAAGTCGTGATATCGACTTTCGTATTGACCTTATTCCTGGAGCTAACCCCGTTGCCAAAGCTCCTTATCGACTCGCTCCATCCGAAATGCAGGAACTCTCAAACCAACTCCAGGAATTACTCGAAAAAGGCTTTATTCGCCCGAGCACCTCTCCTTGGGGCGCGCCAGTCCTTTTCGTCAAAAAGAAGGACGGATCGTTCCGGATGTGTATCAATTATCGGGAGTTGAATAAGCTAACCATTAAGAACCGATACCCTTTGCCCCGAATCGACGACTTATTTGATCAGCTACAAGGTGCCAAGTGTTTCTCGAAGATCGATCTACGTTCAGGCTACCATCAATTGCGGATTCAAGAGGAAGACATCCCCAAAACCGCTTTTCGAACCCGATATGGCCATTATGAATTCGTTGTTATGCCTTTTGGTCTAACTAACGCACCCGCGATTTTCATGGATCTGATGAATCGTGTGTGTAAGCCGTTCCTAGACCGTTTCGTCATCGTGTTTATCGACGATGTCTTGATCTATTCCAAATCGAAAGCAGAACACGCGCAACATCTACGTTTGGTTCTCGAGTTACTTCAGGGGAACCAACTCTATGCCAAGTTCTCCAAGTGTGAATTCTGGTTGGAGGAAGTTCAGTTTCTGGGTCACATCGTGAATAGTCAGGGAATACACGTCGATCCCGCGAAGATTGAAGCCGTCAAAAGTTGGATTACGCCTAAGAACCCGTCTGAAGTTCGTTCTTTTCTTGGACTAGCAGGCTATTATCGACGATTTATCGAAGGATTCTCTAAAATCGCTGTGCCGCTTACCGCTCTTACTCATAAAGATAAGCCTTTTGTGTGGGAACCGCACAAGAGTCTGCCTTTCAAACTCTCAAGCACATGCTGTGCAACGCTCCGATTCTTACGCTGCCCGACGGAAGCGACGACTTCGTAGTCTATTGTGATGCTTCTAACCTTGGTCTTGGTTGTGTACTTATGCAACGGGACAAGGTTATAGCTTACGCATCTCGACAACTCAAGATCCACGAGAAGAACTATATAACCCATGACCTCGAGCTAGGCGCAGTTGTCTTTGCATTAAAGATCTGGCGACACTACCTGTATGGCACCAAGTGTACAATCTACACTGATCACAGGAGTTTACAACATATCTTCAATCAAAGGGAACTTATTATGCGTCAACGCCGATGGGTAGAACTCCTCAACGATTACGACTATGAGATTCGTTATCACCCAGGCAAGGCGAATGTGGTTGCCGACGCGCTCAGCAGAAAGAGTTATGTGCTCAGTATCCAAAACGTTCAAGCCCAGCATAACCTCGAAACCCTCATCCGCGAAGCTCAACATGCTTGCTTTAACGAGCGTACATTGAAGAAAGAGAGGATCTATCACGATGGAGCTCAGTTAGTAAGCAAATCTGATGGGATTTTCTACTATCTGGACCGAATTTGGATCCCTAGGCGGACCGATTTGCGAAAGATTATCATGAATGAAGCCCACAAGTCCCGATATTCCATTCATCCCGGTGCCGATAAAATGTACCAGGATCTTCGTTACAAGTACTGGTGGCCGGGTATGAAACGTGATATCGCTCTTTACGTTGGAAGTTGCTTAACTTGCGCAAGAGTCAAGGCTGAACATCAAAGACCTTCTGGCTTACTCGAACAACCGCCGATACCTATATGGAAGTGGGAGAGTATAGCTATGGATTTCATAACGAAACTCCCGCCCACGCCATCAGGTCACGACAGTATTTGGGTTATAGTTGATCGTCTAACCAAATCAGCCCACTTTTTGCCGATACGAGAAGACTATAAGGTGGAACGACTAGCCCAGATCTACACCGACGAGATCATTTGTAATCATGGTACGCCTCGCGACATCATCTCTGACCGTGACGCTCGGTTTACTTCTCGATTGTGGGAAACTTTTCAAGTGGGGCTCTTGGTACGTCGCTTAATCTGAGTAGGGATGAGCATATCGGTATCCGATACCGAACCGATACCGATACCGCCTAATACCGATCCCGAATTTCACCCAAACTAGGTACCGATACCGATACCGAAACATGTCGGTTAGGTATCGGTACGGTACGGTATCGGTATTATACCGTATTTTGAGGGTCGGTATCGGTATAATACCGATACCGTACCGTACCGATACCGAAAACGCCAAAAAGTGGATACCGATCGGGATCGGGATCGGTACGGGATCGGTACGAGATCGGTATGGGATCGGTATTCGGTGGCATATGCTCATCCCTAAATCTGAGTACTGCATTCCATCCACAAACTGACGGACAGACTGAAAGAACGATCCGTACTCTTGAAGACATGCTCTGGGCGTGTGTCATAGATTTTGGTGGTAGTTGGAACAAACACCTGCCACTAGTCGAATTCTCGTATAATAATAGCTATCATGCCAGCATCCAAATGGCACCATTCGAGGCCTTATATGGAAGGAGATGTCGTTCGCCTATTGTGTGGCACGAGATCGGTCATTCGCAATTAACCGGTCCCGAGATTCTACAAGAAACGACCGAAAAAATCCACCAGATTCGAGACAACCTGGTGAAAGCTCGGAACAGACAGAAAAGTTACGCCGATAGAAGACGCAAGCCCCTTGAATTTGAAGTTGGCGATTACGTACTCCTAAAGGTATCACCTTGGAAGGGTGTAGTCAGATTCGGCAAGAAACGGAAACTAGCGCCTCGATATGTTGGACCTTTTAAGATTCTGGAAAGGATCGGAAAAGTCGCCTACAGACTCGAACTACCGGAGGAACTCAGTAACGTCCACCCGACTTTCCATGTGTCTAACCTTCGAAAATGCCTTGCTGATCATGATCTAATCGTACCACTAGACGATCTTCAGGTCAACGAAACCTTACACTTCGTGGAAAAGCCTGTCGAAATCATGGATCGCCAAACCAAGCAACTCAGGCGCTCACACATCCCTATCGTGAAGGTCCGATGGGAAGGCAAGCGAGGCGCGGAGTTCACTTGGGAACTCGAAAGCGATATGAAGGCCAAGTACCCGCAATTGTTTGAATAAAGATATGAAACGTCAAATTGGTAAATGACTCACGGCGATGTGGAGCTTCGAGCCTAATTTCGGGACGAAATTCCCTAAACAAGGGGAGGCTGTAACACCCCATGTTTTCGAATGTCAAAGTCAAAGTCAAAGTCCAAGTCAACTTTGACTTCTTTGACTGTTAATGTTTCTTGTCTTATTTTGTATTATGTGGAGTAAGTGTTGTCTAAATAAAATGATCGAATGTTTAAGCAATGCGACCGATTTACGACTGTGAATAGTAGGAAGTAACAATGCGATAAAGTTAATCAATCGATAATCAAGTTAATCAAATCAATCATCGAACTCGAACCTCGAATTATGCGAATTTTGGTATTGCTATATGTGTGTGTGTGCCTTATGTGTTACTTGTGCATGTTTACTTTATGTTTTGTGTGGTATTCAATCGAATCAATCGAAACTCGAATCGAAACTCGAAAAGCAGTCAAACTCAATCGAAACCGACATCGAAACGTGACTTATAGATGATTGTATGTTAGATATAGTAGTTGGGACGGAAAGTAATTTGACTAGGAACTCTATCGTATTCATATCATCGTCCATCGAAATCGAAATATCGAAAACCGTCGCGAAACACACGAAAAGGGTTGCTGATCGAACAGGGAACACCCTGATCGAACAGGCCAGCCGATCGAACAGGCTGTTTGATCGAGCAGGCCATTCGATCGGAGATCCTGGCCGATCGGTTGACACTTTCCTCTTTTGGAGCCTATAAATAGCCCTGTCATTGTCACTCTTTCTACTTTTGGAAAGCTCTGATCGAACCAGCCCCTATTCTTCACCTTTTCTCAGATTTATCTCAACTCCGGTAAGTTTTCACTCTAATTCTTGTACGTTTTTGATCATTACACGATTCTACACCTTTCTATCTTTCAAAACTTGAATTCTAACCGTGAAATCACTAAGATCTAAGTGTTCTTGGATGATGTAATCATGGTGTTCTTGAAGAACACCATACTTTGGCCTCATTCAACCATGAATAGCTTATATCTAACCGATTTCCACATAGACAAACTAAAATCTATCATAGATCTAGACATTTCCCGATTTCGGGTAAACCGTTAATCTACCGTTCCGAACAATTCACAGGCCGGACTTGGGTGATTCCTGTCCGAACCGGTGCAGCAAGTAAGAACTCACGTTCTATGGTTTAACTCGCCGTCAAAATACCTCAAAATCATATCAAAACAACCAAAAAGCCAAGTGGTAGACGAAAGGCCGACCAAGTTAGAATTGCTGGCCGAACGGCTAGGCTGTTCGAATGAACAGCCCTGCCGATCGGACATACCAGCCGATCGACCGGGCCAGCCGATCGGCTAGAACATGGTCCCACACTTTTCAAACTTCATGAAGTATGCTATTGACGAGGTGATGTTCGATCGAACAGACCGTTCGATCGATCGACCTGAAAGGTAAGAACACTTCACTGTTCTCAAATACTACAACGAAAACTTCAAAAGTTCAAACCATCATATACAAACACATCAGAGGAAGAAACAATCCACTCGAATGGCCCAGCCGATCGAGCCTACCGGCCGATCGAACAGGACTGTTAGCCGAACGAACAGACCGTTCGATCGAACCTGCTGTTCGATCAACCAGGCTATTCGATCCATTCACACTTGTTTACATTTCCGCATTACTCATCGTTATACTATCGAACTATTCAGGCTAACCCTACTCTCAGCGCTCCCTTCAATCCATAATCAGTCACTGTGAGTATACTCGAATCCCTTTATGCTTTAGCAATTTTGGGTGTTACATACGTTACTTATCAAAATCACAATCGAACACACTATTCAAACTATTTGAACGCTAACCGATTGCATGTATTACGTGACTAAATGTATGCTTGTTGTTATGTTTACACGTGGAATGCTGTCTACCTGCCTTAGCAACGTAGTACTATAGTTTGGACTCAGCACCCGTTCACACGGGGGTTGTTAAGGACAATTACTTGCATGGATTACGGTGGTAAGCATGTATTGCGAACTGTCTCGGACAGTCAACCCGCAGTCGTTGGTATCGATAGGTCCATGTCGATAATTAACATGCATCATTTCCCTCTGTGTACGTGCTGGTTATGCGTAAACTATTCGAACTCTATATGCTATTATCAAACTTGTATGCTCACCTTTACATTTTATGTATTGACTTTATTTTAACGTATGTGACAGGTGTTTAAGATATTTGCTTGCTAGGGAAGTGAAGCTAGAATAAAGCTTTAGAGGCCCCCAACAAATAGTTGTCTGTCAGGAACAAGCAACTAGGGCAAAGTTGTCTGTAGATCTTGTCAGGCTGGGTCTTAGAAGCATTGAACAATATTTATTTCTGTTAAATCTGAGTTGTCGGAACAGAATTACTTGTTTGGATGTTATCTGTAATAATGTATTTGTTTATTCGGGATACGGTATGGGACGTATCTTTAACTGAATTATATAGATAGTTGTTATGGAAACTTCTGGACAATCTGTTTCGCTCAGTGCCATGCCCCGATGATTCCGCCATCGGTTGGGGTGTGACACAAGGCAACATGGATCATAATCAAAATTCAAAGTTCAGATTGTTTTATAAATGTAATCAATGAACCTTCTTCGTCATTGTGTTTTATCAGTAATCGCATTATATGAAACCTAATGTTAAAACACCATGACATGAATTATGTATCATCATCAGCATAACATAAAACACCACAAACTAAAGAATACCAGAAAACACCATAAACCAAAAGAATACCAGAAAACACCATGCTAAGAACACATTCTAAGAATGCAGGTTGTAAAACACTATACGAAGAACGTATTCTGGAAATGCAGGTTTATAACACCATACTAAGAACTTATTATGTAAATGCAAATTTAAAACACCATACGAAGAAAATCTACTGAAATGCAGGTGTAAAACACTATGAATTGAACTACGAATTTAATAAAACACCATGTTATACAAACTTTGATTTATGATGGACTGGTTATAGTTGCAATCTTTGTACTAGGTATGAGATATGTAAAACGTAAATTAGGATATTTTGTTTCCTAAAAAACTGAAAAAACGGTTAAGAAATATTTAATCATTAAATTGGTTTTTGGAGTAAATTACTTCATTACCCTTTTTCATTAATATAATTGATGGACACATGTTATCACTAGAATATTTTTACACTTCTCACACACTTACCACTTTTTACAGGATTCTTAATCATACTAAATATAATTTTATCGGATATTCGAAATATGCAAATAATTTTAAAAAGTCTATTTGAAATATAATATTAATTATTAAATAATTTTTTAAAAAATTTTTAGATAATTCAGAAATCTTAAGTATCTAGAAAATTAAAATGCCTATTCGAATTTGACTTTGAAAAATTTGGATATCTGAATTTTCTAATGTTTAGGCTTCGGTATTTCGGGTATGGCTTTAGATTCATATTTTTCTGCACAACTCTAATTCTTTCTTATATTTAATGAGCTAGAACGCTATGGGTCTCATATGTTGGATTTACTCTTCCGCAAATAGTACATAACCATAAAATTTAAGTAATACACAGCGAAACCTTAACATAAATCACTCGATTACACGGAAGATTTTCTAAAACAAATCGTGTCTTTAACAATATAAACTTTATCATAAACGGGATGTCAGTCGTCCAGTAAGGTGCGCTCATCTGCCCACTCCAGAAACTCTCAATTAAACCAAACTTTAACCTGATGTGCATACTAAAGATCAGCTACACTAAGTCAGTTCTTGTTTGAGTAAATAACTTTAACTTTGGTGAAGCACTTAAAAAAACAAGTAAACCTTATAGCACATCACTGTAACAATTATCTTTATATATAGCATACTGTCACCAAACATAACGTATATACTTTAGCAAGTATGACAAACAAACTATACTATATGCGATTATACAACTACATAACAAGCCACAAAGGCGTTTCCCCTATGCCACGACCCCGTAAGTAACCTCTTATACCACATCCTCATAGGTAATCGCTTCTTACCGTGCAACATGAATACTGTAACACTTTATCATTTCGTTTTATCACATTACTGAACTTTAACTTTAGAAACCAATTCGCGTGTCGGGCCTGTAACTTATGGAATGTTAACTTTTAACATATCCCATTAGCATTTCACTTATGAGACTAGAAGTTATAATATCCCCTCTATATAACTATCTTGTATACTTATACAACTTTATCAGACTATGTCATACTATAAAACGTAACACTTTGATTTGGAAAACTTTACAAGTATGCACACCGCCACAAAATAGTAAAGTAAAGAGGAGTCTAGAAACTCACATGTGATACTATGCTGCAATCCACTAAAATAAGAAGGACCCGACACTTGGAGTCCTAAGTCAAATATGGTCAACATACATGCGCAATGTCAGCATTGCTTTCCAATGTTCATGCGTAAACTGCCAATTTCCGCAAACTATATTTATGCGCAAGCTAAGTCTGCGCATAGACTATGTCTACGCACAAAGTCGAGTGATGCATGAAGTATAGTTCTACTTAGACACAAGCATAAACTACTATCTATGGACAATCAATATTTAAGCGTAAACTAACCAAGTGTAAAGGACATTGCGGCTGCAAAGTCCTTCATGTGCGTAGGGTGACACGTAATGTATATGTCTTCTTCGAGAAAACCCTAGATGTAAACTGTTTTAGGTGGCTATGGGTTCTTGATCTAAAAACAAATCAAGATGCTAACTTTATGCATCCTTGTGCTTCAAAATATACATAAACATGTTCCCATGTAGAACCATTCATGAAAATACAATCTTTTTAGGACAACATTACCTTTACCTTTGGTGATCGAACCTAAGTTGTATCAACCTAAAGCACCTTTCCATTTTAGTGTAAAGTAATAAACAACGTGCACATTCAATCTCTGATGATGAAACCAACTTGAATCTTTGATCTTTATCACGAAAATCACCTAAGGGAATGGTAGTTTTGAGCTTGAATAAAGAATTTCTCTCTTTAACTCCTTTCTCACTTTAAAATCTCAAAGTGGCAAGATGGTGGCGACAGGGAAATTCGGGCTTTCTTTCCTTTTATAAATATGTGCATCTAGTTACGATTTTACCTTTTATGGGCTTTCCTCATGAATCTCACCTATATTGGACTTAAAAGCCATAATCACATCCTGTAATTAAGTCCATTTTTATTAAATGTCAGGTTGTGACATGAACATCTATACCAATACAACTCTTCCATGTAGTTTAAAAACTCAAAACCGGTGCACCTCACCTAAAACCAGTTAAAAAAATTAATTGTTTTACGTTAAACCCAATTTCACTAAACTGAATTCGATCAGATCACAATAAATGTTTATGTTTTTACTTGATTTGCTTATATCACTTGGTTTGATGCTCTGATCACGAGTAGTTTATCCTAGTGAAAATAAACCGTTGGCTTATCTTGTTATTGGTTCAACCAATCAACCTAGCCTAGTTTTATAAAATATTCATCACAATCAATATTTGTTAGTGTTATGGCTTAGATTTTTGCTGTTATGGATCCCATATCCTGAGGCCTATTCTGGATAAATTATCCTTAATGTGTAACACTAGACCTCAGAGGATCAAGGATCCTTAATATTTATTATGGCTATTAATGATTGTTCTCAATATTTCTTTATGTTTATATGCAGGGGAGTAATATGGTGGATTGAGTCTAAGCTGGAATCTCGCTAAAAATTCGTTATGGAAGCTGCACGTGTTTATTTCACAACGGTCATGGGGAGTGAACATGGACTAGCATAATTTTAGCATATCTTGTTAACGGGGGGTTGATCAAGTGTCAATAGGCATAGTCTCACTTTCTCATCCACACACTACGAACATAAAAGCTCACTAACACTCTTAGCATTCATACAATCGTTGTACAACACTTGATCAACATCCGAAGTTGTAACCGTTTCCATTGTTCAATATAGTTGGTGGTCGATAGTTTTCACCACCCAAGGTTTTTGTGTCGGTGATCTACTAATGATCAAGGGCTTTTCCTCGTATAAATCATCGTGTATTAACTTTATTTGTCATTCATTATTTGCTTCATTCAATTAAGCACTCTACCTCACAAACAACTTTGGTTACATTATCCTTAAACATATTTTTGACCAAACAATTAGCATGGCACCATTTTTTTTTGAACAACTAACTTTTTGCTCATTGTGAGACTTGAATTCAAGACCTTACACTTTAAACGTATTAAAAGGCTTTGTCTTGTCTTGCCACTGGACCACCAACCTCAATGGTTGTTAGCATGACACAATTATAACTATTAGTCCTAGCGTAGTGGGGCTTTATGAAGAGCCATACACCACCATAGCGCCGGGGTACACCGCCCCCTAGGCACTATGGGGTGAAAAATTTGAGTCTCGCGATGTGTATAATAACGCTATATATATAACCCCACATCTACATAACCCCCTTACTACACGTTCAAGTTATATAACCCTTCATAATCCACTTTTCTTACACATTTAGAATATAACCCTTCTACATATGTCCTTAGTAAAGGCATATTTTAGGTATTAAAAAAATGTAAAAAGCTATTTCCTTTTATGAAGAAATGAGTTTGTTGATTGATATGACGCATCTAAGAAACGCATGTTTTCTTCATGAACACAATGTTTCAATAAGTCCCAAGACACTTCTCATAGAAGTTTGAAAATGTTAAAATCAATATTGTTATCTTTTTTGAAACGAAAGCTACAAAATTCACAGGAAACAAGACCTAACAAATAGGTTTCTTTTACGTATTATATTATTATACAAGGGATCACGTGTGGCGAACTCGTTTTCATAAAAGATTGTAATCATATATCGTACAATGCTTAAAGTTTGTTTAAATCTTTAATTATTCGTAGTTTTTGACAAATTTTAAATCTTTTTAAATAAAAACAAACATTTCATTGATGGTTGTTTAATATTATTGTATTATTGTATTGAATAAGTTCACAAATGAAAATATGTAATTATATGTAGTGTGAATTTAATACAGATCGATCCATCTCTAAATTATTACGAGAAAAAAAGTCATTATTTATCAATGGTTTATATTTATCAATTGTTTGCTTCATACATACACGTAAATGCATATGTACTACGTACATAAAAACTTATCAAACAAATTTGTTTACACATGTTTTCATTAATTTGTACTATTTACCTACATATGTGTGGGTTGTATACATAAACAAACAATCAAACTAATTTGTTTATATATATATATATATATATGTATGTATGTATATATATATATATATATATATATATATATATATATATAATTTTTTTGAGCTTTAGGAGAGATTAGTGAGAATCAATACCATATAATGTCATTTTCTTTTTATTTTTAGATTTTTAAGATTGAAAACATGAATGTTAGATAATTTGTTCTAGCGAAAATTTGTGTTTTGTCCAAATCCCTCGACATATATTTGATATAGATAGTAGTGAAATATGAGAATCACATAGAATGTGTGTTTGTTGTTTTAAATGTGATATAAAAATCGATTATGTAACTCCCTGACACATATTTGATATTATGGTTATTAGGGCATTCTACTAATTTTGATTATATATTAGACATTTTCTTATAACTAAATTCTACAATTTTAAGTTAGCATTTCATATAATACGTGTCTTTACATAAACCAAAGAAATAGAAAGACAATGATGTCTATATAAAAGTTTCTATGATATTTATTGGATGCCTAACTAATGAAAAGGACATACATAACACATAAAAGTCCATTCATTACCTCTATAATTGATGGAAATTTTAATTAAGAAAAGCAACATCCAACCATAATTCATATCATAAAATAGTGAATCAATAAAATTTAAGATCTTTCCTCGAACATTTCTACTCTGATCTAAAGAGTTAGAAAAAACACTTAATAATATAGAAGATTTTGCTTACAGTGACATGTGAACGTATGAGTAAATAATTAAATGAGACACTAACATTGCGACACATGTTTCACAACGGTTTTTAAATTGAGATATATATTAGACATAGAATTACATAAATTTAGATAAACTGTAGATGACTTGAGTATGTTCTAGGGGCACCTTATAAGATAAGTTAGATCAAATGTCACTACAATGCACTAAGTACTAACAACTCAAGACATCCAAACACTTCTCAAATGCTCTGATTATCTTCATTCGGTTGATAAATCGGATCCTCAAGAACGAAGAACCAAGAGACTACAAACATCTAACACATAAGGTCATTCATAATAACTAAAGGATTATATTATTGTGTGTATACAAGCATGATCGTTGATCACCTTCATGAATGAAATTGAAAAGGGTGAAAGCAAATGCATCCATGTCAGCTGAGAGTGTTAAGTGATTTGGGTTGTAGTTGGTTCACGCGTTATATTTGTTTTTATAGAGGTTAGTGGTGGTGCTAGAGGAGTGATGGGGATATAATGTGACCTCCCAAACAACCTTATAAACTAACTATTAAAAGGCATTAACAACTCATTTCAACCCATAGACAAGAAAGAACGATAATGCACTTTTATACTACTTGTCAACTCCAAAGATTGTGTGTGTGAAATCAAACAAACATAGTGGGATGAATATGTTATTCTTAAAATTTCGTAGCCACTATTTAAAATAATTTGCTTATTTAGAATATGTTACTTTATAAGATCTTATTGGTTGCAAGACAATAATAAACTAGTTTAAAGTAGGAGACATATCAACATATAAAAGTACAGCTTTTAGGGTTCGAGTGATGCTAACTAATCCACCTTGTGTACACTCCTTAGCTTGGTCTCCTTGAAGAGTATTATTTTTACAAAAAAACTTATGGATCCATATGTAGGCACAGATCGAAATTACAACTCCGCCATAATCTTGGTAAGGATAATCAGTATTCTCTCTTTTATGGAGGTAGATAACATCTTTGTAGTTTCTCCATAATATGGTAGAAACCATCAATCCAACTTTTCTCTAATTTCATAGTTTCTCCGTAATAGATAACATTCACAACTTAGAACACAAGTGTATGAAAGAATGCTAAGAATACGCTTAACACTTCATCTTTGGCTTATATAAAATCTTATTTAAAACGTGGGATCGGAGGTGTATAAATACCAACCATATATGAATTTGGAGTTTAGATTTTAAGGCCGTATAGATACCAACCATATATGAATTCCGAGTTTAGATTTTAATGCCAAATGCGGAAGTGTTAGGTGTTTCTTAGTCATGTTCAATCAAAATCACAACCACAGATCTCATAACTACGGTATTTTTAAATTTTGAGCGCTCTTTAGTTTCAAGTGTTTTACTAAAGCATATGATTGCGAATTGGCATCTTAAAGAAGTAATTTCTTTACACTTTGGGCATGTGTTTAAAATAAATACTTGTGCCAATTATCAAATGATAAGAGTTTTTAAAATAAATATTTGTGCCAATTAGCAAATGATAGATGTGTTGAGTTTTCAAAACTCAAGCATGTTGAATAACAACTTCTTACAAAAAAAGGTTTTTTTGAACCATTTTTGTTTTATGCTTTAAATATATAATCTTTTATAAAATCTAATATTTTTTTATAAAAAATCTAAACCTTCTTGATTTGTTTTATACAAGTTCCAGTTTTTAATAGTGTTTTATGTCTTGTTTTACTAACCATTTTAATCATTACATCTGTAAGACATTTCTTTATTAAGTTAGTTTTTTTATAAACCTTTTGTTGTAAATCTTTGGTTTAGCTTACAAAAGATGTATTTATCAGTTTTATAAAATGGCAATCACTTATGAGTTACTCTAAGCAAACAATATTTATCCTAAAACTGATATGCCTAACATGCCTAAGGATGTGTAAGTTAGTTATTGACTTGAAAAATTAAAATTCAACTTGGTCGATTTGCATAGACTTGTTGCTATCAATACACTACTAATATCTTCTCATCGATCGTGTTCTCTAGTTATCGATTTTTCAATACCATATAAGACTTTCACACAGTCGATTCACGACCAGATCGTGCACGATCATACATCTTATTTCTAATATGTAGGGTTAATGGATTTAAACACCCCCAACTATTGCCATTTGACCGAAGGCACTCTCAACTTTCACTTTGGCTCAGACCACTCTCAACTTAACACTTGGGTTGCTGTATCACCCCCTCGTTAAATAAACACTAACTGGGTTAGTTCTTTTTACTGACGTGGCCAATATTTGCTGATGTGGCATGCTGATGGATCCAATATACACACACATGCTGATGTGGCACTGTATTTAAAAAACCATACCCACACACAGATCCAATATATAACACTTGGGTTGCTGCTCTCCTCCCTTCCCCTCTCGATCCTCCCCTGCACCCACACCCGGAACCGGCGTTGATGCCGGTGGTGTTTCCGGCCAGACGATACCCCCCCCCCCTCTCAAAACAACATCAGAGCTCTTACCCTCATCCCTCACTCTCGGATGAACAGTTGGCCGACACCTACTCTCTCCCTCGATCTCTCATCGGCGACCGGAAATGGAGTGTTCCGACCGGCGACAACACTCCTCCGACACACAACACGCACAACAATAACCTGCAACCTCTGTTCTCTCTCACCGTCGGTTAACCGCAAGCCGACAGCCCCCCCCCCCCCTGACGAATTCTCGACGGCAAACAACCACCGTTGCGGCGGCGGTGGTATTGGTTCGACACACTTTTGGTTGCTGTTAGGTTGGAGACAGAACGAGAGAGCAGCGGGTTTGAGTGATAAGGTTTCAGGTTTCAATAAGGTATTCAAGGAAAAACCCCTATGTATCTTGTCTGTGTTTGCAGTTCCACCTTGAATGTTTTGATATTGCGGCTGCTGATGCTGACGGTTATTGTGTTGAGGTTCAAGCTGTTGGTCTGACAAGTTTTGGTTGACCGACATATGACGATGATGGATTAGATCTAAGGTGCGTCTGATTTTGTTATGATTTAGGATTAGGGTTTTTCAAATGAGTTCTTGTTAGGGATTGGGGGTTTTAAAGAAGATGAATGTGTGGGTATGGTTTTTTAAATACAGTGCCACATCAGCATGTGTGTGTATATTGGATCCATCAGCATGCCACATCAGCAAATATTGGCCACGTCAGCAAAAAGAACTAACCCAGTTAGTGTTTATTTAACGAGGTGGTGATACAGCAACCCAAGTGTTAAGTTGAGAGTGGTCTGAGACAAAGTGAAAGTTGAGAGTGCCATCGGCCAAATGGCAATAGTTGGGGGTGTTTAAATCCATTAACCCTAATATGTATTGATTGATTTGTCCGTTTAGTCTCTTGGACATCATTTTTCATTATTTAGGAATGTAGGCTATGAACATATGATAACTATATTTAGCACTTGTATCACATGCTTGCATTTTTATCATTATTAGAGAAAGAAGTGCATTTTATTATGTGTAACCCTAAATGCACCATGATAAATTCAAATAGAGTGAATGAAACCCAATAAACACCTCCATACTAATTATCGTGTTCCACAAATTAAGAGAATTTGATCATCTGATACGTAAGATAGTTTTTTAAGTATTTTGTATAGAACGGTGAATATATTCTAATACAAAACCATCTTTAACCATAGCACTACGGTGAATATCTTCTAATACAAAACCATCTTTAACTACTACGATAATTGTATAAATAGCTGTGCTTATTTTGTAAATATTTGTTTAGAACGTTGAATATTTTCTAATATAAAACTATCTTAACCATAGAATTATGATAATCGAATAAAATATAAATCTTTGTACTTATTCCTACGAATTTTTGACTGGTGCTTAAAATGAAAACGAATTCCGTTGGAATTCCGTCGGAAAGTTCCTACACTTTTCCTACGCAAACCAATTTGTCGCTTTTTTGTAGTTTTTTTTTGTCACAAAACTAAATTCTTGTTCGTCGGAATATCATACGAAAAGTGTCGTCATTTTCGTTCGTAGGAAATGCGTAGGAAATTAATAATAACAGTTTTCTAGTAGTGAATTACTTATTCCTAACTTTTTTTTCATATCATATTAGCTCAAGACTACATGGGTAGTTTTATGATTATTTAGACCATGTGTAGTGGGGCATTATGTGGGCATTATGCTCAAAAAAAACGCCCCCCACTCCCATTACATAGGGCATTATCGGGCATTATGCTCAAAAAAAAATTGCTTTGGCGTGATATATAAAACGCCCAAAGGGGATTGTGGGAGGGTTGACTGACCAATGAGATTTTTTAGGGGTTTTTTCTTTATTTTATTTAATGCCCCAATAATGCCCCATCCCCATTACACCCCATTTTAGAAAACGCCCAATAATGCCCCTTTGCCGACTGGACCGCCACATGACGTAAAATGCCCTAGGGTGGGGGCATTATATTCCCCTTCCACTACACATGGTCTTACTATATATATGATACACTAAATAAATATAAAAAAATGCATATTCTTTTCATAATAACAATAGTAGAAAAAGAATAAAAGAAAATTAAAAAAAAAAAAAAAACCGTCTTCCATGGCGTTTACCAGCAAGCGGAAGGTGATGGGGAAGGAGTCAAAAGTCAACAATTGAGATCTGTAAACGTGGTCGTCAGGTCCGCCAAATACTTCCTCTATTCTGGGTCCACACACATACACACACACTAAATTAAAACAAAACGAAAAAGTCAAACTTTTGGTCTTCACTTTCTCTCTCTTTTCTTATATTTATATCTCTCTTCATTCCACCATTCAAACACTTGCATAAACCTATACATACATATACACACATACACATACACATATACATACACTCTTTCTATTCTATTCTATATTGATCTTATATGGGAAAAACTGGATGGGGTTTAACCCTGGACACTTCTGAGCCAATTGAATTGTTATCTCCGGTGAAAACTTCTATGTATTCAGCCGCGGTGTCGCCGCCTTCGGATCATGATGATGATGATGATCACAAGAATTCTCATCGGAATGATGTGAGCGAGGTTGACTTTTTCTCCACGTGCAAGTCAAATGAAGATCAGATTGTTGTCAAGAAAGAGATTAATAATTCTCATGGGAATGAATTAGATGTAAATGTAAGTATTATTATTTTTTGGATTATTGTTATTTTTTTTTGTTGAATTTTGGATAATATGTGATAGATTGTTAAGATTTTGTGATTTTTTTTAATGTAAGTTATTAGATCCAACAAATCTGAGTGTTTTAAAATTTTGGTTGACCTTAGTTTGTTTGTTCAACCAGATGAAGATAATATAATTAGAAGATTGAAAAAACTAAGATTAAAAATTCTCAGTGATCACTATATTATTATGGTAGATCTGATTATTTATTTTTATGTATTATATAGACAGGTCTTCATCTACTTACAACGAATAGCGATCAATCATCTGTGGATGATGGAGGTTCATCATCAAGTGAAGATAAACAAGGAAAAAATAAGGTAAAAATAGATTTAGTTTAGTTTTTTTCTTTCATGTAGATTTTGATTTGATTTTAAGAACTTTGAATATGATTTAATACAAACGACTGTATTATTACTCTATAATTAATAAAGAAAACTATGTGTTAATTTAATGATGGAAGATAAAATTTAAAGCTGTTATAAATTAGAAAATTTATAAGTTTTGTGATTTTTCAGTTGAAAATATTACAATTTGAGCTAGAAAAGATGAACACAGAGAATCAAAGGTTAAGAGGGATGCTTTCACAAGTGACCAACAATTACACGGCCTTGAAATTACATGTCGCTAATGAAATGCAAAAGCAACAAAATCAGAAAGTTGAACATGATCAGGAAATGGTTGCGAAACAACTTATCGAGTTAGGTCCGACTTCTCATGATTCTTCGTCGGAAGAAAGAACTCAATCGGGCTCGACTAAGAATGGTGATCATAAAGCTGGTAAAAGAAACGGTCGGGAGAACACCCCGGATTCGGATGCTTGGATTGCTAACAAGGTACCAAAGTTGAACGGTTCAAAGATCGTCGAGCAACCAAATGAATCTACCATGCGTAAAGCTCGAGTCTCGGTCCGGGCTCGGTCAGAAGCACCCATGGTAATTTAGTTATGTTAGTTTTTGTATGTTACAATAATTTTGAGAAGTTGTGGTTAAATGCTAAAAAGTTCCCTTATATTTTTACGACAGATTACCGACGGATGTCAATGGCGAAAGTATGGTCAAAAGATGGCTAAAGGTAACCCGTGTCCACGCGCCTACTATCGATGCACGATGGCGGTCGGTTGCCCGGTTAGAAAACAAGTTCAAAGATGTGTTGATGATCAAACAATCTTAATAACCACCTATGAAGGCACCCACACCCACCCCCTCCCCCCAGCCGCGATCGCGATGGCTTCCACCACATCAGCTGCGGCAAGCATGCTCCTTTCAGGTTCAATGCCTAGCACCGACGGCTTGATGAACCAAAACATATTAGCGCGGTCAATCTTACCAAACTCGTCAAGCATAGCCACCATATCTGCATCCGCACCCTTCCCAACCGTCACTTTAGACCTAACCCATAACCCAAACCAATATCAAAGAAATCCTAACTCGACTCAATTCATACCAACCATGGCAATGCCTTTGCAATCTGTAGCGGCTGACGACAGTGTCGCCCGCTACAACCAATCAAGATTCTCCGGTCTACAATTGTCACATGACATTGAGTCTAGACCACAACAGTACAACAATGGTACTCAACAACACACATTGCTAGCCGATTCTGTTAATGCTGCTACCGCAGCCATCACCGCGGACCCTAACTTCACCGCCGCCTTGGCGGCTGCAATATCCTCCATCATGAGTAATGGTAACACTGCCACCACTGCTACATCACACGCTGCTGCAACCAACACCGCCACCCTTAGCCACATTGTCAACAATCACAAGACTAGCAATTTCTAAGGAAATTGAACATTGCATAGTTGAAAATTCTTTTCTTCTTTTAGCCACCATAATTATTTTTCGTTTCTGAGTACTTATTGTTAATTACATTTTTTATTTCTTTCGCTCTTTTTTTATTATTCTGTAATAAGGTACTTTTTTTTCTTTTTCCACGTGGAAATATGCCTATAATATATATGAACTATACTATGTATTTCATGGTCCTTGCACAAGAAAGTCACCTAAAAAATGGTTTTTGAAATTTTTTTTTATAGCTTTTAACATATATTTAGGTAATAAAAAACCAATTTAAATAAAAAACGTTACTTGACCACCCTATATAGTATATATATATATATTTTTAACTTTGGTTAAAAAGATAGTTACGGCAACAACTTATCTTGTTCCTTTTATATCTTCTTGTTAAATCTTTCATATTTTCCATACAAATGCATATTATATGTATGATTCTCTAGTCAAAATATGTTTTAAACACGCTCTATAGTCTATTTACTAGATAATATATGCTTGGACTTGGAAATTTGGGTGTCTTTTTCTATTATTTATAATGGCTTTATTGAAATAAAAGGTCTATTTTTCATTGTATGTATACGCCAAACCAAGTTGAAAATCCCAACAAGAAACAAAATTCAATTTGGAGAAGTTGAATGGTCACAAGTACTTTAATAGATAAAGAAAAAGGTTTAGAAAGATTCAAATTGGATCAACAACTTCGGCCAAATTTCTTGGTTGGTTTGTTTGACACGTAACTGTTTTCTTCCAAATACAGCTCATTATTAGTTAATTTTTAGAAAAAAAAAATATTTAAAATTATATTTTGTTTTAATATAAAAACTAGTAATAAGACCTGCGCATGTTGCGGCGCGCCTACATCGCAAATGTCGAACAGATTAGTGCAAACGTTATGTGATGTGTTAATCATATGTAAACGCACGTTTTGACGTATCTGATTGAACTCACTGTAACATATAGCTGCATTGCGTATTATATGCGACATGATTAACTCGAATTTATACCGTCAAGTCAAAACGTATTATATGTGACCCGACTCATATGCAGGGAACATACAAAATAAAGCACAAAAGCGTATTACCAAATTTGCGTCGAAATATGAAAATTCAAAGTTTAAAAGTTGAGGAGTCAGTATAAAGCATATGTGCCAAAAATGTAAATTAACAAAGTATAGGTAAAAATGTAAGTTCTTTAAAAAATAAATTAGTCAACGAAAGTTATTGAAGAAATAATAGGTTAAAAACACATATTATATATGGTATAGGGGTAAAGTTGGAATGTTAGAAACTTATAAAATGGAGTAGTAGCCTAGGGACTAAATTTGCCATTTTATGAAACTTTGAAGGTACCAAATTCAAGGGGTGAAAATTGCAACATCATGAAAGTATAGAGGAGGCAAAGCCGGTGAGAAACCCCACCGACTCCCTTGTTCTTATAATATTTTAAATTGTTTTATTTAGCATAGCATATAATTTAAATTTAAATAATACATTTTTTATACATCAACTTTGAAAATTTTAAATATTGAAACAATTTTACCTTGAAAACAAACGTTAAATATAATTGGGTCATTTTGAAGATCAATTTTCATAGACCCACCAAACACTCACATATCATAAACCCCCCACATCACAAAAGTCCACAAAATCCACCGTTGATTCTCTGAAAAGAAAAGAAAAAACAATGTGTCAACACAAAGCCACCATTGCAACTACAATAATGTAACACCCCCAAAATATGCAACTTATTTATGGCACCTTAAATGTCTAATTTTGTAATATTAACTAAGTTAAAAGAATGTGGTATTAATTCAAGAAGAATGAAAGTTAATGTGTTAATAATCAACAATTAGAATTAGAGGGGCTGAACTTGTAAAAAGTGATGAAAGTTTTTATTAAACAAAACAAAACACAAAACACACCCTCTGGTGTGTTCTGGGGATCGACCAGAGCCAAAGAAGGACCAAAGGAAAACCCTAAGTTCACAAATTCTCAAAATCAGAAGGAAATTAAGAGTTCCAACAGATGCATGAACCCTAAGTCGAGTAATCTAAGCTTGTTCAACTATTGGTAAGTCGAAATTTCTGTTTTGATGTTTTGTAGAAAGTGGGTTTCAACCCAATCTTGAAGTAAATGTGAATGATTATATAATTATGAGTTAGGATTGCACAATAGAACAAGTAATATGTTTGATTCTAGATAATTGAATGATTTGAAGCATAAACCCACGTGAATTAGAGAGTTAAGGAAGAACATGAATGAAATTATATGCAAATTATTGTAATGGGTAGTATGAGAATTGTCATTGATGAATTAGTGACAGTTAAAAACTGATTTGGAATGATTATTGTGGGAAATATTGGTTGATTTTAATGATCTAAGAATGAACTAGTAGAACCATGCTTTGAATACTTGTACCTTATGCTTCGTTGATGATAAGTGTTAGACAAAATGCCTCAATAAAGATGTTAGTCTTGTGAATCATAAACTTTATGTAAAATGAATGTGTTTATGAAGTATGATTAAATTGTATGATGTTTTATCAATTGGTGTGTGTAATTGAGTATGAGACATAAATTAAAAGAATGAGTGGTTACGTATAGGTGTTAAGGAAGAGAGTTCGAGTCAAGCGAAGCAACAAGGGAATCAAGACCGAGGTACGCTACTTGTACAAATTCATGACTTTATTATATTGTTGTTTTACCATATGATGTGTTAATTCAAATCGATCATGAAAAGTACTTGTGTAGAATTTGATGGTCTAGAATGCAAGAGAAGGAATTCGTATGTATGGACCCTTTTATGAATGGGTCAAAAGAATAGAATGCAAGAATGAAAGAAATAGTATGAAGTTCCATTGTAACCTAATTATATGTAAGAATGTTGTTGTTAAGGTATTTAGTAAATTGCAAGTTCGCGGATGTCATAACAACTATAAATCCGTGAGTTGAAATCTTGATATAAAGGAAGAATTTTTGGTTCTAATGAAGTTTATTTTGTTGTGGTAATGTAGGTAAATCTCAAGTTTATCTAACAAGCTTCGCCCGGGTCGAACACACTTCAAGTCCGTCATGCATTCCGCAACTTTTGTAGAGAAGATGTCACACCCCGATATTTCCACGTATTACCGGTGGGCCTGGTGGGGAGTATTGTGACGTAGTTGATATCATCATAATCAAACAACACAATTTAAATGCACAGCGGAAGCAAAAGATAAATATATTACAACCCGATATAAAAAGTAATATCAAGTATTACAAATAAGGAATGTAAAGGATCCACAGGCGGATCAAAATAAAGGAAAAAACTTTGTTCAACAGACTTCAGGCATCTAAGCTTGCGAGACATCTATTTGATGCTAGGAGAGGCCAGCCTATTACGCGTAGTACCTGCACTTAGTCTTTTTGGGAAAATACGTCAGTTTTCACTGGTAAATACAATTTAACTGACTCATTTTGAAAATGTTTTAGAAAATTGATTTGAGTGCAAACGGCACAAAACTTTTTATAACTTGGGATAATTACTTGAATATAATACTTGAAAAAGAATCACATGTTTCTTATGCGTCCAGTAGCTCGGGTTGACACCGTGTTAAAGATCAATAGACACACCACATGGTATAGTCCCGCAACGGTTAAACCCAAACCGGCGGTTATACCTTAATATTTATTTATGCACTAACGGGTGTACGCCTACACCCGCATGCTTAGGTCGTGGCTATTTCGTAAAATGATGCCAAGGATATCCGGGACATGGTCATTAACTTAAGCAAACAAAACAATTTAAACGGGTCATTTCAATGATTTAACCTTCATACAATTAAAGATTCAATGCCCGACCAAGCGGTATTTGAATATACCGTACCCCAAGCCCGTATAGGGAAAATAAGTTAAAAGTATTTACCTGAGCAAATTTATACAATTTATCCCAGCCGTATACCACCAAGCAAGTACAGATAGCTTTTACTGGGATCCTAAATCTGGAACGAAGGTCTTTAATAACCTATTAGATTCCTAACGGGTCTTTAATTTTGCCTAAGCTTAGACTGGTTAGTTTTTAAAGAAAGAATACGGTTCGATCGCATGGAAGGCGAAGACCGGTTTAGAATGTGATTTTGACCCGACAAGCTTGCATGCTTGTTTAATGTGGGTAACTTAAACACATTCTGGATTTTGAGACAAAAATGATATGGTTTGACCCGTTTTGGCTAAAATGTGAAAACTAGTTACATAAGCCGATCCGAAAGCGAAAAGTGCGTAACGGGTAACCAAAAGAGTCATGAACAGGTTTCCTAAGTAAATATGCCTTAAATAAGTTGTGATATCAGTAGGATACCTTCCATTATGCCAAAAACGAGTTTAAGACCAATTTATGCCCCGTAGGGGTATTTTGGTCATTTTAAAGGTTACAAAAGAGATTAAATATTATTCTGAGTTACAGGTCTGATTTAATTAGTAAATATACTTAATTTAATAAGTTATAACAGTAGGGTATCATATATATGTGAAATTTATTAATTATAACCATATTATGCACCGTAGGGGCATTTTGGTAATTTCACATAGGCTTAAAAGGTCAAAACTGAAAACCTGAGTTTAAAACTTTTCCTTACTGTTAAAATATAAAAATTTACTGAATATATCAGTAGGCATCAACCCTTATATGTTTAAAATAATTTTGATACATACTATGCGTTAAAAACGCTTTAAAAGACGATTTGGAGCCATTTTCGGGTTTTCAAAGGAAAGCTCATGTTTTTATTATTCTAGAAGGCTCAAAATATTTTATTTATCATATTAGATCAGTAGAAAAAGGTTTGCCATCAAAAGGATTTGTAAAACTCATTTTATAGCCCAAAAGGGCAAAACCGACAATTACCGAATCAAGCTTAGAACCCTATGTTATGCTCAACCTAAAAATAAATAAAAATCTCTAAAAATCCCAAAATATTATTTTATATCTGTAGGTAAAAAGTTTGGTATAAAAAATTGGGTTTAGATAAGATATATATGCTAATTATGCTGTTTAATTAATAAAAGCTTTTAATTTACGCTAATGAGCATAACTTCTAATCTAGACCTCCAACTGATGTCAAATTTTAGGGACAAGTTTATAACTCACTAATAAAGATTATTGTCCTCTCATATTTTCAAATTTCTCGTTTTAGGGTCAAAAGGCGTAATAGTCAACATTTAGGCATTTAACGGAAATATGCATGAACTATGATTTCTATGGAAGCAATTTGTATAACCTTGGAGGGTTATCCTAACTTATAATGTGGTCCTAATGGAATCCTAAGGCATATCTAAACTAAGCTAAATCGGGTCAGAACTGAAAGTCAAAGCAAAAGTCAACTTTTCTGACTTTCGGTTCCGAACCGAGCCTATACTTAGAATTGTCGGGTTGAATCATGCTTAGGCATGTTCAACTAATATTTACCAAGTTATTAAAGTGAGAAAACTGATTTTATGGTTTCTTATATTAATAGTTCTGAATTTAATTAAAATTAACCCGTTTGACTTTTATTTGACCCGACAATTTAACTAAGTAAACATGGTAATTAGGAGGTGCCCTTTTAAGGGTTTAATACCTACCTAATTACGATCATGTAGCCATGTTCATTGCGAACCATGGCTCAACCATTTAAAAGTCAAAGCGTTTATCGAAAATGATTGACTTTCGGTTATAACCGCTAAAAATTAAACTAAGCACGAAAGGACACTTACAAAGGGTCCAAGCAAGGAGGGAATTGATCTTGGATGTTCAGGTATGAAGCACAAGGGCCCCAACTTAGAACAATTAGATCAAGGTGTGAATGAGAGCAAAATCAAGAGGGGTTTTTATAGGTTTTTGAGAACCGTTAGGATCGTTTCTCGTAAACCGTGATCAAATCTGAGCCATACACCTCTTACCCATGGTTTACTAAACAATGGGCAGCCCCTAGATTCAATTATGAGAGACAAGAAGCAAAACCACAGTTGGTTTTTAAATTTTGGTGCTGGGCATTGGTATACGGACCGTAAGGTCCTATATAAGGTCCGTAAGGACCTGTACAGCACATGCCTAATTTCAAAACTTGTCACATTTGGCCCCTGCACTTGATAATTGTCATTCCCGACACATCTAAGGCCCGTTAAACCATTTTTAAGGCTCTACAATGATGCCTAAGCATAGGGAACATGAAACATGCTCAAAAATATGCCGGATGCCGGTTCGTTTGGTCGTACGATCCCGTTGTTCGGCTAATTACGACGAAACACGGACGGACGCTAAAAACGATCCAAATTACGCGACGAATGGAATTTTATCAAGCCAAACACTAAAATAAAATATTTTAGTGCTTACATAAGTTTTTGGGTGTCCGGGGATATTCAGAATGCAAGATATGCGCGAAAATGCAAACTTGTGCACTTTTTGACACTTTTAGTCCCTGCATGACGTAAAAGTTTATTTTTGCGCACCAAACATCTCTAAGCCTATATCTAAGCTATATAAAGAATAAATAAGGTATTATTAACTCATGGACATATTCTGGAAGGTCCGTTACCATACAAATCGACCTACTTTTGTAGTTTGACGCAATTAGTCCTTTAATTGCGCAAAGTAGCGTGGAATGTCGTTTAATGACATCCAAGCCTTCTATGGCCCATAATAGGCATTCCCATGCATATGTTTAAATATTAATACGCTCCCATTCACTTAAATGGTCACCGAAAGGCGTAGATTCAAAAGTTGACGCTTTAGGCCCCTCTATTGCGCAAACTTGCGCATCTCACCATTTAATAGCATTGAAGCCTTATCTAATCCATATTAGTCATTCTTGGAAGTATTATTAAACATCACGATGCTTCGGGTTCGATAAAAGGTCATTCAGAGGTATAATTAAACATATTAACACTTTGAGTCCCTCTAACTTGCAAAGTTGCGCGTAACCTTGCTATAGACATAAAAACCTTAGACGGCCATTATTTGGCTTTCCCAAGAGTATAATCAAATATCATGAAGCTCCCGGTTTGTTAAAAGGTCATTCAGAGGTAAGAATTAACATGTTGACGCTTTTAATCCTTTATTGCGCAACTTTCAATTAATTACGCAAACGGCTACACTCGATTACCAAGTGGCTCATTTGTGAACATAAATATCGTGAGAGGTTATTTAGAAACTTATTTTAGGTATGTTAACACTTCCAGTCCTTTCATAATCAAAGTTTTCTATTTTTCGAAAAAATAGTCCCTAAATTTCAATATTGGACTTTATTATGGTTCATTACACGTGTCAATACATCATTGGACGTGATTTTACGAGGTGTTACATCCTCACACCCTTAAAAGAAATCCCGACCTCGAGATTTGCTAAAACGCTGTAAATACTTTCTGATGTATCATGGACTTAACTTCCACAGTATATTTGGGGCTTTTTCAAGCACCCAAGTTGACCTCTATAATAGGTACATGTATCCTTTCGGAGCTTCTTAACTTTGCCGATCTTTAAATGATACGGGTTTCTCATCAAACCAAAATCTTCATTAATTCGCATATCATTAGGTGATAATGCTTCTTGATTAATTGGGGAAACATATCCTTTAACCATTAGCGTGTAATATATTGCGAGCTCCGCCAAGCTCCTTAAATAGGTTGTAGCTTATAAGCTATTTGATCTTGATACATTCGATTCCTTCAAATGATTTCATATATTCGGAGCTTAACTAGCCTGATAATTAACAAACTAGCACACCCTTCCAGGGTGATATCTTTTGTTGAACCTTATTCCTTAGCAAGAACTTAGGAGGGTTACTATTTTCATTAATCCTTGAATTTCTGCCAAAATTGGCAACTTACAGATGATCATGGATTTGTATGACCCTATTCATTGTTTCCAAGGCAACTTTCAGATCCTGATGATTGGACTTACCAATCTTCTATCTAAAAATAGATGTTCAACATTCCATCTATGCAAGGTCTCCAAAGGAGCAGCTTTGATACTTATACATCAACTATTATAGAAAAACTCGTCTTAAGGTGAAATGGTTATTCCAACCATTACCTAAAACTAATCTTAAGGATTAGTTAATCCTTACAGTCAGTCGAACAAGTCAACGATCCTGGGCAGCTGATGGCAATTCTTAATTGTTGCCTAGTTAGAGTTGCGGTAATCAATGCATAAGCAAAATGAACCGTCTTTCTTAATTAACTACACCGAATTCTCAGAATATTGAGTTAGGCTTTATGAATCCTTTATTTAAAACTTACTTAATCAGGGTTTCGATTCTTCCAATGATGGCACTAGCCGTCTTGGAGATTTCATAATAATACAGCCCTAAATGGGATATAAATCTTAACTCTACTTGCCTCTCAGGAGGTAACAGGGTAATCTTAGAAGAAGATAATTAAGATACAAGGAGGTTATAGAGATTTTCCATGTCTCAGGCTCCAGTTCATTCATTATTGCTTGTGTCAAATAAGTGACACATTTATGTTACAAGTCCACAAATTCCTTAATCGGGAACATTTATTTGGACAGTTCCATTATGGATATCTTCTTTGAATACCATTAGTTGACTTTAGTACCATATGACCATCGGGATATCTTTGTGGTCCCATGCATTAAACCTCCATACTGATCAGTCATGGAAGCAATCTATGGGACATTTTAAGATACTCAAATCCTCATATGGCGCTTTTATCATACTGTCTGGTATTCGCAATCGATAGAGATTGAAGAGATATCAACTATGTGCTGCCGCACATCTTCTAGAAAGAGGATACTTCTAGAATTCTCACAATTGGAAATTTCTAATAGGAACAAAAGAAATGGTTCTTATGATTTCGCCTGTAAGTTTTACCTTACTTAATATCTGGGGTTTTTACGGGCAAAATTTCTAAAAGTTTGCTAAACTTATGGTCTTACGAGAGACTTAGCAGCACCTGAAACCAAACGTAACTCTTAGCAATAAAATCTCAATAAGGGATTTATCTGGTGTCATTATTAACGTGAACTACCTCTAATCATTCATCAGGAGGGTTAAACGCCTCCATTCTTAAACCTTTTAAGCTTAGCTATAAAATCCTTGACAAACTTTAGGGCAGTCTCAGCTTTGACTGGTTATTTCTTAATCTATATAACGTGAGTAGCTGAGGTAGATCCATAATGGATTTATAATGAGCAGGCTGTGATACCTTAATGTGCCCTCTTATTGCCGCTACTAACCACCAATAATTATTGCATTAAGCTTAGGTTTTGGGTAATTGCAATAGGGTATTATCCCAGCCAATGAATTAAAATTTGCGACATACTGTCGACAGTTTAGAACTTTTATGGTGAGGGTCAGAAAATTCTTATTCCATCTTTTTCCATTTCGATGCGAATAATAGGTCTTTCTAATAAGGTCCATCCCTTAATGTATAAGAAAATCTTTCTTGTGGACTTCATTAATGCCCTCACTAATTAAGGGTGTTGCCATCAAATGGCTGTGATGCATATCTCACCTTGTTCTTTTCAGCGTAACCGCTGACACACCTAATGGTTTCTACTTCATCCAACAATTTCCTGCAATCGATGGCCCCTTTTTTACTATTGAAGTCTCTTGACTCCCAAGAGACGAAGTACTTTTAAGTACACCCAAAAATAATGGGCTCCTTGCCATATATGCCTTTGTTGGGTTTATTCTTCGCATTTGAAGTATGGATGAAGCTCTTCTCACGAGCAGCGACATGTGTTTTAGAGCAAACAACATTTGGCTTCTTGAACCTTTTCATGAATTTTCTTATAGCCTTTCTAACAGCTGCGTTATTCACAGTTTTGGCGATTAACTCCCTTAATATTGAGGTTCATATTTGATGCACCATTAACATTTGTCGCATTTCTAGCATCACGACTTTTGTTTGTCCCTTCTGAGTTTCCATACTCATAGCTTTGGTATTAAATACCAAATTCAGCAGGTACATAGGCAATCCATACCATGTGTCTCCTTGAATTGTCAAAGGCTCACCATAAGGAATCTTGTTAACTACTTGCTTCTTATCACCCATAATATAGGCTTAGCTATAAGATGACCAATCCATTCCTATTACTATATCGAGTACCCCCTATTTCAACGGAAACAAGGACATTGGAAAAGAGTGGTTCCTAATGGATATAAAACATCCATCTAATATTGCTGAAGCAGTCTCTGAGGTACCATTGGCCAATCCTACTTTATACTTAACGGTTAGAGTTTTAACAGACAGATTTAATAATTTACAAAATCCATTGTCTATGAAAGACTTATCTGAACCTGAATTAAATAATACTCTAGCATGAGTGTTATTGATAAAGAAAGTACCTGTTGTGACATTGTCATCCTAAATAGCCTCTTGAGCATCCATTTGAGAGCTTCCAGCTTTGGTCTTCTTAGCCTCTCCAGGCTTCTTGGTTTTATTTGGGCAATTTGTTTTGACGTGCCCTATTTCATTGCAACCATAGCAGGTTGCGTCCTTTATGTCTTGGCACTCCAAAGTCTGGTGCCCTTTCTTATTACAAATTCCACAAGGCCTAGCTTGTGACTCTAAAGTGCATTTTCCTTTAATCGCCTTCTTTGGGCAGCGGGTCTTTATGTGCCCTTTTTCGCCGCAACCATTGCATGTGGCGTCCTTCAAGTCCTTGCACTCATGAGGCTTGTGATCCATTTCCTTACAAATGTCACATCCCCTGGTCTGTTCATAGAAGCATTTTCTGAAGTGCTTCTTCTTGCAGGTTTTACATTTGGGTTTTGCCTCCTTTGGCTTGGACTGGTTATAGCTTGAATCGGTCTTACCCTTTTTACAACCTTTATTTGGGGTATTATCGCACTTTCGCTTATGATCCTTCAACACATGGTCCACAGCGTTGTTTACGGCTGTATCTATCATAGCCTGTAACTCGGTGCTTGTTAAGTTCAGTCTTGCATCATCATTCTGATCAACTGGATGATTGTGAGCCTCAGAGGAGTCAGCCATGGTGAAGCTTTGAAGGCTACAAATCAAGAGGTAATAATTTGCTTAATTATATAGGATTGTCGAGTTTGATGATTTAATAGCCATGGTGCAAATAAACCATAAAGGCCAATAGATAGTATTAGATTTATTTGATTATGTTTTGCCTGAGTTTTTAAATAAACCATCTTTGTCGTTTTAAACGGAATATAATCCTTCATATTTATTAGACAGGGGACATAAATCATGACTGTCAATGTCGTACGACATTTTATAGCACAAGGGCTTGTTCCAAAAGACCTTTTGATGGCACAGAGGCCTTGTCACTAGGGAAATTTTAAAACATAATCAATGATTCCTTTGGGTCGGAAAATTTCATAGTTCATTGTCTTGACAAGAAGTTATGAAATAAAACTATCTTTTTCATGTATACATCTTTGCCCGTAGGTATACATCCCAGATGGATGTTTAGATGTGTACATCATGTTTGACGTTTATTAGCCATGATTCCTATTGATCATTTAGGCTAAATGAAGGGTTTTGAAGATTTCTAATATAAGGATGACAAGTGTGATTTCATCGCATCACCCATTGTCAGGAATGTTAACACGTTTTCAGGTGTTTAACAAGGATCGGAATCTCTTTAAACAGGTCTTACCATCGTAGCCAGGTCTTTAATGACATTCAAGCTAGTTTATACCCTTTGAGACTCTTTTTAATATAAATACTGGCAGGAAAGGAATGATATTTATTTTATTCAGGATTTTTATTATAATTATCCTGGATTTAATTAAAATATAACTATGGCACAAAAGGCCAAGTCACATGGGCAATTATAAACCATGATTTTATAGAATTAAGGTATTTAGGCTTGAACGTTGTTTAGTGCCTTTTCTTGACAGGGAGTTGCAGGCTACGACTGTCTTTTATCTTATATGACAATGAATATGGCCCGTAAGCGTTATATCCCTAATGGATGCTTAAATCATAAAATGAGAAAGGATTTCGGGAGAATCCAGCATAAGGATGATTTATGCGATTTTAACGAACCACGTCTGCCAGGAATGTTAACATATTACAGATATTAACAAGGATTTGAATCTTTTGAATAGGTTCTACCATCTTGGCCATGTCTGAAATGACACCTAGGCTAGGTTTTACTTTTAAGATTCTTTTTAATATTTAACGCAGAACAATCCTAATTGAGATGTTAATAAGGATCTAAATCTAATTGAGGAACTACCATCTTGGCCCTGTCTTAAAATGACACCCGAGCTAGGTCTCTTCCTTTTTAGATTTTTGCCATTTTATTATAATGGTAGATCTTACAAAAGGAATGTTATTTTAATTTATTTCATATATTATATTTATATACAAAGATATAAATGAAATTTAGATAAAACATCCCAATGATTTAGGAGGTACAGAATTGCCCTAAGCGGGACTTGAAAGAAATGATGTTGTCCACAAAGGGACTGAAAGATAAATATGTCCTTATAAGGACTACTAAGGAAACGATCTTCAGCAAAAGGAGTTTCTTCTTCATTTATTTCTGAATGCTTTCTCCTTGGTTGCACATTAATCCTAGTCGCAGTACGAAGCTCGGCCTTCCCTAGGCTTTAAATGGGGAGAATTTCCATTACGGCTTCTTCGCTTGGCGACATATCAAAAATATATAGAATTGAAAGCAATAATTCTCCGAATAGAGATGAGAGTATTCCTATGTTAAGTCTAGACTCAGAAGGTCAAGGAATGTGCTACTGTGTCATTGAGATTAAACACAAAAGGCTAGTGTTTAGTTCACTCAATGTTGGCTCTGATACCAACCTGTCACACCCCGATATTTCCACGTATTACCGGTGGGCCCGGTGGGGAGTATCGTGACGTAGTCGATATCACATAGTCAAACAAAACAATTTAAATGCACAGCGGAAGCAAAAGATAAATATATTACAACCCGATATAAAGAGTAATATCAAGTATTACAAATACGGAATGTAAAGGATCCACAGGCGGATCAAAATAAAGGAAAAAACTTTGTTCAACAGACTTCAGGCATCTAAGCTTGCGAGACTTCTATTTGATGCTAGGAGAGACCAGCCTATTACGCGTAGTACCTGCACTTAGTCTTTTTGGGAAAAATACGTCAGTTTTCACTGGTAAATACAATTTAACTGACTCATTTTGAAAATGTTTTAGAAAATTGATTTGAGTGCAAACGGCACAAAACTTTTTATAACTTGGGATAATTACTTGAATATAATACTTGAAAAAGAATCACATGTTTCTTATGCGTCCAGTAGCCCGGGTTGACACTGGGTTAAAGATCAATAGACACACCACATGGTATAGTCCCGCAACGGTTAAACCCAAACCGGCGGTTATACCTTAATATTTATTTATGCACTAACGGGTGTACGCCTACACCCGCATGCTTAGGTCGTGGCCATTTCGTAAAATGATGCCAAGGATATCCGAGACATGGTTATTAACCCCCCAAAGGCTTTAAGCAAACAAAACAATTTAAACGGGTCATTTCAATGATTTAACCTTCATACAATTAAAGATTCAATGCCATACCAAGCAGTATTTGAATATATCGTACCCCAAGCCCGTATAGGGAAAATAAGTTAAAAGTATTTACTTGAGCAAATTTATACAATTTATCCCAGCTGTATACCACCAAGCAAGTACAGATAGCTTTTACTGGGCTCCTAAATCTGGAATGAAGGTTTTTAAGAACCTATTAGATTCCTAACGGGTCTTTAATTTAGCATAAGCTTAGACCGGTTAGTTTTTAAAGAAAGAATACGGTTCGATCGCACGGAATGCGAAGACCGGTTTAGAATGTGATTTTGACCCAAAAAGCTTGCATTCTTGTTTAATATGGGTAACTTAAACACATTCTGGATTTTGAGATAAAAATGATATGGTTTGACCCGTTTCGGCTAAAATGTGTAAACTAGTTACAAAAGCTGATCCGAACGCGAAAAGTGCGTAACGGGTAACCAAAAGAGTCATGAACAGGTTTCCTAAGTTAATATGCCTTAAATATGTTGTGATATCAGTAGGATACCTTCCATTATGCCAAAAACGAGTTTAAGACCAATTTATGCCCCGTAGGGGTATTTTGGTCATTTTAAAGGTTACAAAAGAGATTAAATATTATTCTGAGTTACAGGTCTAATTTAATCAGTAAATATACTTAATTTAATAAGTTATAACATTAGGGTATCATATATATGTGAAATTTATTAATTATAACCACATTATGGACCGTAGGGGCATTTTGGTAATTTCACATAGGCTTAAAAGGTCAAAACTGAAAACCTGAGTTTAAAACTTTTCCTTACTGTTAAAATATAAAAATTTACTGAATATATCAGTAGGCATCAACACTTATATGTTTAAAATAATTTTGATACATACTATGCGTTAAAAACGCTTTAAAAGGCGATTTGGAGCCATTTCCGGGTTTTCAAAGGAAAGCTGATGTTTTTATTATTATTCCAGAAGGCTCAAAATGTTTTATTTATCATATTAGATCAGTAGAAAAAGGTTTGGCATCAAAAGGATTTGTAAAACTCATTATATAGCCCAAAAGGGCAAAATTGACAATTACCGGATCAAGCTTAGAACCCTATGTTATGCTCAGCCTAAAAATAAATAAAAATCTCTAAAAATCCCAAAATATTATTTTATATCAGTAGGTAAAAAGTTTGGTATCAAAAATTGGGTTTAGATAAGATATATGCTAATTATGCCGTTTAATTAATAAAAGCTTTTAATTTACGCTAATGAGCATAACTTCTAATCTAGACCTCCAACTGATGTCAAGTTTTAGGGACAAGTTTATAACTCATTAATAAAGATTATTGTCCTCTCACGTTTTCAAATTTCTCGTTTTAGGGTCAAAAGGCATAATGGTCAACATTTAGGCATTTAACGGAAATATGCATGAACTATGATTTCTATGGAAGCAAGTTGTATTACCTTGGAGGGTTATACTAACTTATAATGTGCTCCTAATGGAATCCTAAGGCATATCTAAACTAAGCTAAATCGGGTCAGAATTGAAAGTCAAAGCAAAAGTCAACTTTTGAGACTTTTGGTTCCGAACCGAGCCTATACTTAGAATTGTCGGGTTGAATCATGCTTAGGCATGTTCAACTAATATTTACCAAGTTATTAAAGTGAGAAAACTGATTTTATGGTTTCTTATATTAATAGTTATGAATTTAATTAAAATTAACCCGTTTGACTTTTATTTGACCCGACAATTTAATAAGTAAACATGGTAATTAGGAGGTGCCCCTTTAAGGGTTTAATACCTACCTAATTACGATCATGTAGCAAATGTTCGTTGCGAACCATGGCTCAACCGTTTAAAAGTCAAAGCGTTTATCGAAAACACTTGACTTTCGGTTATAACCGCTAAAAATTAAACTAAGCACGAAAGGACACTTACAAAGGGTCCAAGCAAGGAGGGAATTGATCTTGGATGTTCAGGTATGAAGCACAAGGGCCCCAACTTAGAACAATTAGATCAAGGTGTGAATGAGAGCAAAATCAAGAGGGGTATTTATAGGTTTTTGAGAACCGTTAGGATCGTTTGTCGTAAATCGTGATCAAATCTGAGCCACACACCTCTTACCCATGGTTTACTAAACAATGGGCAGCCCATAGATTCAATTATGAGAGACAAGAAGCAAAACCACAGCTGGTTTTTAAAATTATGGTGCTGGGCATTGGTATACGGACCGTAAGGTCCTGTATACGGTTCGTAAGGACCTGTACAGCACATGCCTAATTTCAAAACTTGTCACATTTGGCCCCTGCACTTGATAATTGTCATTCCCGACACATCTAAGGCCCGTTAAACCATTTTTAAGGCTCTACGATGATGCCTAAGCATAGGGAACATGAAACATGCTCAAAAATATGCCGGATGTCGGTTTGTTTGGTCTTACGGTCCCGTTGTTCGGCTAATTACGACGAAACACGGACGGACGCTAAAAACGATCCAAATTACGCGACGAATGGAATTTTATCAAGCCAAACACTAAAATAAAATATTTTAGTGCTTACATAAGTTTTTGGGTGTCCGGGGATATTCAGAATGCAAGATATGCGCAAAAATGCAAACTTGTGCACTTTTTGATACTTTTAGTCCCTGCATGACGTAAAAGTTTATTTTTGCGCACCAAACACCTCTAAACATATATCTAAGCTATATAAAGAATAAATAAGGTATGATTAACTCATGGACATATTCCAGAAGGTCCGTTGCCATACGAATCGACCTACTTTTGCAGTTTGACGTAATTAGTCCTTTAATTGCGCAAAGTAGCGTGGAATGTCGTTTAATAAAATCCAAGCCTTCCATGGCCCATAATTGGCATTCCCATGCATATGTTTAAATATTACTACGCTCCCGTTCACTTAAATGGTCACCGAAAGGCGTAGATTCAAAAGTTGACGCTTTAGGCCCCTCTATTGCGCAAACTTGCGCATCTCACCATTTAATAGCATTGAAGCCTTATCTAATCTATATTAGGCATTCTAGGAAGTATTATTAAACATCACGATGCTTCGGGTTCGCTATAAGGTCATTCAGAGGTATAATTAAACATATTGACACTTTTAGTCCCTCTAACTTGCAAAGTTGCGCGTAACTTTGCTTATAGGCATAAAAACCTTAGACGGTCATTATTTGGCATTCCCAAGAGTATAATCACATATCATGAAGCTCCCGGTTTGTTAAAAGGTCATTCAGAGGTAAGAATTAACATGTTGACGCTTTTAATCCTTTATTGCGCAACTTTCAATTAATTACGCAAACGACTACACTCGATTACCAAGTGGCTCATTTGTGAACATAAATATCGTGAGAGGTTATTTAGAAACTTATTTTAGGTATGTTAACACTTCCAGTCCTTTTATAATCAAAGTTTTCTATTTTTCGAAAAATTAGTCCCTAAATTTCTATATTGGACTTTATTATGGTTCATTACACGTGTCAATACATCATTGGACGTGATTTTACGAGGTGTTACCGAAGATCTTGTTAAATACGTTTTGTCTAATTAGTTGATGTCTAGTAGTTAAACCTTAACGTCCTAATACGTTTGTCTTTTGGGAAAAACTTAGTTGGTTGTAAGTATTATAACTTAATGGTTTTTGTACGTATATCAAGGTTCGTTTTGACGTCATATATTATGTCTCTTGAAATGTAGTATATTTTAAGGAAATTGATTGTCAAAAACAGGGGCCGCTCATGGTACGAACGGGTCATGCCCAATTTTTGTTAGAAAAAGAATGTCGTTGTTTAAAATTTAACGGAAAAAAATTATGGACGTTACAAGTTGGTATCAGAGCCTAGTTTTGAGGGATTTAAGCATCAAATGCTTGAACTCAAACCGAAAGCTCGTGCGAAGTGTGTGTTCGTTCCCCGGCGCGAAGCAAGTAAGTACCTTTAAAATTAGAATTTTGCATTACGAATAATTTGGTTATGGAATGTTATGAAAATTTTACGGGATGATGTGGAAAGGTGTGGGATGAATCGGATCAGTTTGGGTTAAAACGGGTCAGAAAATGGCTGCAAAAATATGAAAATCAACCATGGCATGCTGGGCGTCACCGTAAGCTACGGTGGCTACCGTAGCTTACGGTAGCCCCTGAGACAAATTGGCCACCATAAGACAGTAGCTTAGGGGCGTAAGGAAAAATAGGCCACCGTAAGCTACGGTAGCCACCGTAACTTACGGTGGGGACCAATTTCAGCCTATTTCAAATGAGTTGTTCTAATTGGTGTTTTTATCACACGGGAAGTATTAAAAATGTTATAATAAGACTCTAAAGGATAAGAAAAGTGACACCATGATATACGAAAGGAAGAATGCCATGATAATTGGTTGTCGGAAACGTTGAGTTTTCAAAGGAAGTTTAAGTAAGAATTAGTCGTATGTAATTTCTTTTACATACTAAAAAGAATGAGAGTTATGTATTACTATCATGATTACATGATAGAAAGAATGAATGAATGCTTGAAATAAAGAATGATATTTTTGTGTAGATGGCGGATACGAATGAGGATGAAGCGACACAACAAGAACAACTGAAAACTATGATTTCGGAAGAGGTTGGAAAGGCAATTCAGGCCAATATTCCTCAATTAGCCCAAGAAGTGGAAAGTCATGTGTTAGAGGTGGTAGAAACGATGATGGCAAGTAAGTTGGACGAGTTGAAAGGGAAGATTGATGAAATACAAGTAATAAAGGGGGCTCGCAAATGCACATACAAGGAATTTATGGCGTGCAATCCTTTACCCTATAAAGGAGAGATTGACCCCATAGCATGTCAAAGATAGATCGCAAGTATGGAGGCGGTGTTTGTACGGAGCCACTGTGAAAAGGAAGACCAAGTAATGTTTGCCACCGGTTGTTTACAACTCCAAGCTAAAGACTGGTGGGATGCTTATAGTAAAGAAATTGGTGAAGATAAGGTTCAAGTCTTGACATGGCAAGAGTTCAAGGAACCTTTTCCTGAAATCCCATTGTCCGTAATCTGCCATTGATAGGATCCAAGAAGATTTCTTACATCTTCGACAGAAGGACGAAACCATTGATGAAATCACCAACACTTTTCTTGACAAGCTGAAATTCTGTAAAGAAATAGCGGGAACAGAAAGAATGAAGATAAACCGCTATCATGGTATGTTGAAGGTCGAATATCGGGAGTTTATAACTCCCGCTAAATGTGAAACCTTGAACGAACTCATTAATTTGGCCCGAGATAGGGAGATTGAACTGAGAAGACAAGCAGAAAGAGGTGAGAAGAGAGTGTCTGAGAATGTTCCCAGCTCAAGCCCGTCAAAGAAACAGAAATTTCTAGACCATGGCAAGAAAGATAAGGCAAAAGGTAGTATTCCGAAATGCAAGACGTGTGGGAAGTTGCACACGGGGGAGTGCTTAAAAGGGAAGAAGGGCTGTTACAATTGTGGCCAAGAGGGACATCCATACTATAGATGTCCTAATCCTACCGGAATGTGCTATAATTGTTTCCAACCGGGTCATATTAAGGCTGAATGTCCTAAGCTTCAACAGAAAACTGATAAGGAAGTAAGAAAGGAGGAAGTCCCAAGAGCTAAGGGGAGGATGTTTCAGATCTCGACTGAAGAAGCAAAGGACTACCCGAATGTTGTGTCAGGTATATTCTTGTTGAACTTGATGCCTACTTACATATTATTTGATACTGGAGCCAGTAGATCGTTTGTATCAAGTGAATTAGTGTCACACCCCTCTTTTAGAATCGAAAGAATGCATGTGCCATTAGAAGTATAGATAGCGGATAGTAAGAGTTACTTGTTGCACGAAGTTTGAAGAGATTGTGAAATTATCGTTGAAGATGAGAAGTTTGCCATTGACCTTATTCCCATGGTTTTGGGAGAATTTAAGGTTGTAGTTGGCATGGATTGGCTAGCCAAACATCATGCCAAAATTCAATGTGAGAAAAAGGTAATTCATGTGTTAACACCGGGAGGAAAACAAGTGAGTATACAAGGGGAAAGGAATGTTAATTCGAAGCTTTGTTCTATAGTCCAAGCATTCAAGCATGTGCGGAATGGAAGCAAAGCGTTTCTAGCCTACGTGGTGGATACTAAGCAGAATACCCCTAAGATAGAAGAGGTTGAAGTTGTGAATGAGTTTCTTGATGTATTTCCAGAAGATTTGTCGGGGCTTCCACCAGAACGTGAGGTGGATTTTAAGATTGAATTGTATCCCGATGCCAAACCTGTAGCCAAAGCTCCTTATAGGTTGGCCCCAACTGAAATGCGGGAGTTAATGGTTTAGATACAAGAGTTACTCGATAAGGGATTTATACGCCCGAGCGTATCGCCCTGGGGTGCGCCTATACTTTTTGTCAAAAACAAAAGATGGTTCGATGCACATGTGCATTGACTATCGAGAGTTGAATAAGCTGATGGTGAAAAACCGATACCCATTGCCCCGAATCGATGATCTCTTCGATCAGTTACAAGGGGCAAGTTGGTTTTCAAAAATTGATTTACGGTCCGGATACCATCAACTAAGGGTACGGGATGAGGATGTGGCGAAGACGGCATTTAGAACGCGATACGGACATTACGAGTTCTTAGTAATGTCCTTTGGGTTAACGAACGTGCCCGCCGCGTTCATGGACCTTATGAATCGAGTTTGTCGGGCCATGTTAGACAAATTCATTATAGTATTTATTGATGATATCTTGGTTTATTCCCGAAGTAAAGCCGAACATGCATGACATTTGCGCGAAATTCTTGAAGTGCTCCGTAAGGAGAAATTGTACGCGAAATACTCTAAGTGTGCTTTCTGGCTTAGAGAAGTACAATTTCTCGGTCATGTGATTAATGCAGATGGTATCTTAGTGGATCCGTCAAAAGTGGAAGCTGTTATGAAATGGGTACCTCCAAAGAACCCAAGTGAAGTGAGAAGCTTTTTGGGTTTAGCAGGCTATTATAGGAGGTTTATTCTAGACTTTTCTAAATTGGCCCTGCTGTTGACCAAGTTAACCAAGAAGAATGAGAAGTTTACATGGGGTGCAGATCAAGAAAAGGCGTTTCAAACCTTGAAAGAGAAGCTGTCGAGCTCCCAGGTGCTAACCTTACTTGATGGAACGGAAGAATTGGTGGTGTTTACTGATGCATCACACCAAGGGTTGGGAGGTGTTTTAATGTAAAGGGGTAAAGTCATTGCTTATGCTTCAAGGCAATTGAAGACACATGAAAGTAATTATCCAACCCATGACTTGGAATTAGCAGCAGTAGTATTCGCTTTGAAGATATGGAGGCATTATGTATATGGTACGAAAAGCACAATTTATTCTGACCACAAAAGCCTTAAATATTTTTTCGAGCAAAAAGATTTGAATATGAGGCAAGGAAGGTGGTTAGAACTCCTTAAAGATTATGATTGTGAAATCCTTTACCATCCGGGCAAGGCAAATGTAGTGGCCGATGCCCTGAGCCGAAAGGATTATCCGCCTCCAATTCAAGTGAAATCCATGAAAATGGTAGTTACACCTCGATTTCTCGAAATGATTAAGGAAGCCCAAGTCAAGTCGCTGAGCAAAATGGATTCAAGAAAGGAAAGAACAAAGGGGTTTGTTGATAAATTAGAAGAAGGACCCAGTGGAATTAAATCAATGTATGGCCGGATATGGATACCTCGGGTTAGTGAAGCAAAAGACGTGTTACTCGAAGAAGCTCACAAATCCTGATTTTCGGTTCATCCAGGAGCTACAAAAATGTATTTGGATTTGAAGAAAAGTTATTGGTGGCCCGGTATGAAACGTGATATCGTCAAGTATGTTGCAAAATGTTTGACCTGTTTGCAGGTAAAGGCAGAACATCAGAAACCATATGGAAAGTTGCAACCGTTAGAAATTCCAGTATGGAAATGGGAAGAAGTGACGATGGACCTAGTGACCAAGCTTCCTAAGACAAGGAAAGGTCACGATGCTATATGGGTGATCGTGGACCGCCTCACCAAGAGCGCGCACTTCTTACCCATTCGGGAGACTTTCTCTTCTGAAAGGATGGCGGAGATTTATGTTAACGAGATAATATCTCGACACGGAGTCCCTGTATCTATTGTGTCGGATCGAGATACCCGATTCACATCTCGATATTGGCAAGGTTTTCATGAGAGTATGGGTACAAAATTACATTTCAGTACCGCCTACCACCCCCAAACGGATGGTCAGTCTGAGCGAACCATTCAAACACTCATCGACATGCTGCGAGCACGTGCGATAGATTTCAGGGGAAGCTGGGATGACCACTTGCCTTTGGTGGAATTTTCATACAACAATAGCTACCATAACAGCATTCAAATGGCACCGTATGAAATGTTGTACGGGAGGAAGTGTAGAACTCCAATTTGTTGGTGAGAGGTGGGGAAAAGAGAAATTGCGCCCAATGATGTAGTAGCTAAAACTAACGAAAAGATCGATCTTGTGCGAGCCCGTTTAAAACCGGCTCAAGATCGACAAAAAGCCTACGCAGATCGAAGAAGACGACCTATCGAGTTTCAGATAGGTGATCATGTGTTATTAAAGGTTTCCCCATGGAAAGGTATAATCCGTTTCCGTAAGCGAGGAAAGCTAGGCCCCCGTTACATAGGACCTTTCAAGATTTTAGCCCGGGTTGGGAAGGTAGCCTATCGGTTGGAATTACCGCCAACCTTAGATGGAATACATGACACATTCCATGTGTCGCAATTGAGAAAGTGCTTAGCGGATGAGACGGCATACGTGCCCCTCGACGATATTGAATTGGACGAAAGATTGAATTACGTTGAAAGACCGATACCTATCAAGGATTCCAAGGTAACGCACCTTCGGAACAAAACAATAAAGCAAGTCTTGGTACAATGGCAACATCGGAAAGGATCGGATCTTACATGGGAGTTAGAAGATGAAATGAGGGAGCACTACCCAACATTATTTGGTACGTATAAAGGTTTTGGGGACGAAACCCCTTTTAACGGGGGTAGACTTGTAACACCCTCAAAATATGCAATTTATTTATGCCACCTTAAATGTCTAATTTTGTAATATTAACTAAGTTAAAAGAATGTGGTATTAATTCAAGAAGAATGAAAGTTAATGTGTTAATAATCAACAATTAGAATTAGAGGGGCTGAACTTGTAAAAAGTGATGAAAGTTTTTATTAAACAAAATAAAACACAAAACACACCCTCTGGTGTGTTCTGGGGATCGACCAGAGCCAAAGAAGGACCAAAGGAAAACCCTAAGTTCACAAATTCCCAAACTCAGAAGGAAATTAAGAGTTCTAACGGATGCATGAACCCTTAGTCAAGTAATCTAAGCTTGTTCAACCATTGGTAAGTCGAAATTTCTGTTTTGATGTTTTGTAGAAAGTGGGTTTCAACCCAATCTTGAAGTAAATGTGAATGATTATATAATTATGAGTTAGGATTGCACAATAGAACAAGTAATATGTTTGATTTTAGATAATTGAATGATTTGAAGCATAAACCCACTTGAATTAGAGAGTTAAGGAAGAACATGAATGAAATTATATGCAAATTATTGTAATGGGTAGTATGAGAATTGTCATTGATGAATTAGTGATAGTTAAAAACTGATTTGGAATGATTATTGTGGGAAATATTGGTTGATTTTAATGATCTAAGAATGAACTAGTAGAACCATGCTTTGAATAATTGTACCTTATGCTTCGTTGATGATATGCACACCAAGTGTTAGACAAAATGCCTCAATAAAGATGTTAGTCTTGTGAATCATAAACTTTATGTGAAATGAATGTGTTTATGAAGTATGATTAAATTGTATGATGTTTTATCAATTGGTGTGTGTAATTGAGTATGAGACATAAATTAAAAGAATGAGTGGTTATGTATAGGTGTTAAGGAAGAGAGTTCGAGTCAAGCAAAGCAACAAGGGAATCAAGACCGAGGTACGCTACTTGTACAAATTCATGACTTTATTATATTGTTGTTTTACCATATGATGTGTTAATTCAAATCGATCATGAAAAGTACTTGTGTAGAATTTGATGGTCTAGAATACAAGAGAAGGAATTCGTATGTATGGACCCTTTTATGAATGGGTCAAAAGAATAGGATGCAAGAATGAAAGAAATAGTATGAAGTTCCATTGTAACCTAATTATATGTAAGAATGTTGTTGTTAAGGTATTTAGTAAATTGCAAGTTCGCGGATGTCATAACAAAATGTGTTTATGAAGTATGATTAAATTGTATGATGTTTTATCAATTGGTGTGTGTAATTGAGTATGAGACATAAATTAAAAGAATGAGTGGTTATGTATAGGTGTTAAGGAAGAGAGTTCGAGTCAAGCAAAGCAACAAGGGAATCAAGACCGAGGTACGCTACTTGTACAAATTCATGACTTTATTATATTGTTGTTTTACCATATGATGTGTTAATTCAAATCGATCATGAAAAGTACTTGTGTAGAATTTGATGGTCTAGAATACAAGAGAAGGAATTCGTATGTATGGACCCTTTTATGAATGGGTCAAAAGAATAGGATGCAAGAATGAAAGAAATAGTATGAAGTTCCATTGTAACCTAATTATATGTAAGAATGTTGTTGTTAAGGTATTTAGTAAATTGCAAGTTCGCGGATGTCATAACAACTATAAATCCGTGAGTTGAAATCTTGATATAAAGAAAGAATTTTTGGTTCTAATGAAGTTTATTTTGTTGTGGTAATGTAGGTAAATCTCAAGTTTAGCTAACAAGCTTCGCCAGGTTCGAACACACTTCAAGTCCGTCATGCATTTACGCAACTTTTGTAAAGAAGATCTTGTTAAATACGTTTTGTCTAATTAGTTGATGTCTAGTAGTTAAACCTTAATGTCCTAATACGTTTGTCTTTTGGGAAAAACTTAGTTGGTTGTAAGTATTATAACTTAATGGTTTTTTGTACGTATATCAAGGTTCGTTTTGACGTCATATATTATGTCTCTTGAAATGTAGTATATTTTAAGGAAATTGATTGTCAAAAACATGGGACCAATCGTGGTACGAACGGGTCATGCCTAATTTTTGTTAGAAAAAGAATGTCGTTGTTTAAAATTTAACGGAAAAAAAATTATGGACGTTACAAACAATCACCATCATTAATACCACAGAAAAGAAAAGAAATAGTGGTACCATGATTTAACGGGGGAAGCAAAGAATGAATGTGAAACGGAGATCAAGAGAGAGGAGTTGATTTTTTAAAGTGAAATATAGAAAGTGAAAGAGATGATGATGTGGTGTTGGCGGCGACGACAGTGTTGTGATGGTCGTTATGTAGAGAGATCGATCTACTATGGTGGTTTGCGGTGGTGGTTGAATAGAGAAAGAATGCGGGTGGTGTTGTAGTGTTGTGGTAGCACACGATGTTAATTATAATTAGTGCACTTTAATTATTCAAGAGAGTTCTTATTTGTAAAACTGACACTTTAATTATCATTACGAATAGCTACGTAATAAATGAAAATTAGTGTATTACCTAGAAAAGGACGAAAAAAACATACAAAAGTAAAAGGATCAAAGTGTAAAATCAAAAACAGGGATCGGGAGGTAAAGCCGGTGAAAACCCCACCGACTTTGTCTTTTAAGATAGTATATAATTGCATTTTAATTTTGAAAAATAAGTATTACGTTTTTTATTTGGTAAAAGGGACTTTTAATAATTTAACCACTAGTCACTACCAACAACAATTTAACATTTTAGTTGCTTTTATAAAACATCCAAGATAAGCTTAGTTGCTAAGTTGAATATTAAAAACTTGTTTCGTGAGTCGTAGATGTCATCTAAAACAGACATATAATTTATATTTCTCTTAATTCTTACATTTTCTAGGCCAAATACAGTATATCTAAGGATGCCAATTGAACCCGATTTTATGGGTTTAGGGTTAGGCAATCAGGCATGAGACAGGATTTGAGATTAGTTTTAGTTTTTTTTTTCTGGGTTTAGGACGGGTTTGGATGAATGGAATTGATTACTGGAATTTTTGTAAATTGTGTTTAACTTCTAATGATTGATTTATTTACATGTTTTAATGAACTTTTGATTTGTTAAATAACTTTTTTTTTATCAAAAACACAAACAAACACACACTCTCAGATCCGGAAGTTGATATCAGAGCAAGGTTACACTGAGTTGGTGGTGTGTGTTGGGTGTGATATGTTTTTATTGATATTTTAAGCCCTTTTTAATACATTATTCAAGTTTTAAATTTATAAAACATGATATTCTACTAACACTAAACACACACATAGGCAAGTGCACCCATAGTGAGCGTAGTATAGCGTTGGTAAGATACCGAGGTCGTCCAAGGACACAAGAGCTTTTAGTACCGGTTTATCCTCAATGTCTAATCAAATCAAAATTTTTAGAAAAGGTTTTTAAACATGAAAAATAAAACTAAAATGCTGAAAAATAAAAATAAAAATAAAATAAAAACAGATAGACAAGATGAATCACTTGGATCCGACTCACCTTTAATGTAACCTTTGATGATTTCCGCACTTTTGCACTTTTTAAGAGATTATCTTAGTTATAGTAGTAGGCTCCTCTTTTGAAGGTAACGTTACCCTTGACCCAGTGGTTTGAGTCAGCAAGGATACAATCCCAAATGGTCGGAATATTGAAAGATAATTAGTTAAGTTATTAATGCGTAAAGTGGTAGGCCCCTCTTTTAAAGGCAACGTTACCCTTGGCTAAGTGGTTTGAGTCAGCAGGGATACAATCCCAAGTAGACTGGTTAATATATTAATAGTAGTTTACATATGAGGGGATCAAGCCATTCGCATCCCCGCCATCCAATACCAGTGGGTATTGAAGGAGGTCCTAGTAAGCTTGACCCAGGTCCTTGCAGGATCTATACACTGACCAAGGCAAGAACCTTACTAAACCATTCCCTTAACCCCGACCAGGTAGCCAACATATCTCTATATAGACCGTGGAGATATGAATGGTGAAAATCTTTTACTTTATATAGACAGTAAAGTAACGACAAGACACCACGGACAAATGATAAAGAAGTTTCACATTCAACATAAGAAACTAGTTATTATAGTCATTAATACAAAACCAAATAAAAAGTGCGAAAAGATTAAAAATCAAAAGTATTACATTAAATGTTTGTCTTCACCAAGTGATGTAAGAGACTTAGCCAAACATGGCCTTTGATTGACAAGAACTCTTACGATCAATCTTGGATCCAGAGACTACTACACACACTCTAAGGTGGATGATGGATGATAGTGGTGGATGTGGGTGTTGTAGTGGTGGTGGAGTGGTGGTGAAGTGGGAGAGAGGTGGTTTGCCAAGGGATGCCTTTGAAGTGAGCCAAGCACTCCTATTTATAGCCTGAACAGAAGCCCGGACACGGCCCCGTGGCCATCATCTTTCTCTTTCTTCTTTAATTGAAATTGTCTGCATTATGCTCCCCACGCCCCGGTGTTCGCTGGGCACGGCCCCGTGTGCAGAAGCGTATCTGTACTATCAAGATTTGCAAGATTCTGCGAATATTAGCGTTGACCACGCCCCGTGCTGAGTTGGGCACGCCCCCATGCTGGGAATAGAAGCTTCTACAACTTTGTCATTTTCTGCAAACACCTGGCCACGCCCCTGTTTCCGCTAGGCATGGGGCCGTGGTCGGCCTTCTATTTCTTGTTTTTGCTGGGAAGATGCTGTCAGGGTCGGGCATGCCACGTTTATTCCTTTTCTTTGTATTTATGTTAGTTTTTGCTGCATATTTGTTCCTTTTGTTCATTTATGCTCCTTTGGTCCTGAAAATACAAAAGGAAAACAAAAGCACAGTTTTTCCAACATTAGTACTAAAAAAGGGTTAGTTTTATGCCTCATTTGATATAATTTATATGTTGCATTTTACACACATCAAATACCCCCACACTTGAATCTTTGCTTGTCCTCAAGCAAAACTCTTTATTATGTGGCTTACACACCCAAATGGAATGGGTAGAAGAGAAGTTTTGGGCTTGTCTTTGAGTGTCGGGAATCCAAGATCTTTATTGGGTTTTATTTTTATACTATTTACAATCCTATTCGTTATGTTTTATTCAGAACATTTCATAAGAGAAATTAATTATTTGGGCATAACACGCCTCTTTAAAATTCCATTTATATACAAGTTCACATACCTCACGGGAGATCACTCAACACTCGGCCGAAGATGTATTTTTGTGAAACACTCGAGACCGGCATGGAACTTACTTCTACCATATGCTTGCCAAGCAATCAATCCTCCTCCTTTTTAACTATAAAACCTTTGTAAATATCAAGAGGTCTTGGGGAAGGGTTAGGCTTGGGTTAAAGGTAGGCGGTTTTGGGTTAGTGGTTAGTAAAAAGTGCTAAAAGCATAAAATGCGTCGGTCATCGTAAAACTTTTTGTTTTTATGACTTTTATTCAAACTAAACATTTTCAAACAAAGTTTCTTTGAGGAACTTGTTTGTTTATTGCAAGACTTCATTTTTTTTATAAAGAACGTCATGAGAAAACCGAGCTTTTTACTAAAATAAGGGGTTTAAAAGAAAAAGGTTTTGGTGGGTTGTGTTTGTTTTGTAGTTTAGAAATGAAAAGGTTTAGGCTCAAAGGGGTTAACTAGGGGGATTTTTGGGTAGGTGATAAAAAAATTGAAAAATAACGGTGTTGAAAGAAAAATGGGTTAGTCCTAATGCCTCCATCATTTACTTACTTAGGTTTAAGTTGGTAAGGACCGGGAATGTATCGTCGTGGCAAGTTCTAGAGTCGTAAGAACCAAGCGGCTATTCACACAAGAAACGAAAAATGAGCATTTAATTTAAATATGTATGCTTGCATGCTCAATAAAGGCTCAAAACTCACTTTTTGTGGGAATGAGTTTATAATGTGATCGAGTATATATAATCAAATTTTAACTAGATTTGTCATGCCGTTTCATAATTTTCTTATGTTGTTTCTTTTTATCATGACGCTATCTGTTGTAAATTTGTAAAAATATAACCTTTTTACAACTTGTTATTCCCAAATTAAACCAAGACAAGTAAAAAAAATGAAAAGTTTTTGAAAAAAAAATTGGTGTGATTAGCGTTTCCAATAGAGTTTTGTGTAAGACTTGTTATTAGGACTTGCAAAATTCAAGGTTTTAGCATCCCCCCACACTTAAATTACACATTGTCCTCAATGTGTCCTAAAAATAAGTTTTTAGGTTGATTGAATGTGTAAAAAGGTGCTTTAAATTTATAAAATACGATATTCTACTAACACTAAACACACACATGGGTAAGTACACCCATCCGTAGTATAGCGTTGGTAAGATACCGAGGTCGTCCAAGGACACAAGAGCTTTTAGTACCAGTTTATCCTCAACGTCTAATCAAATCAAAATTTTTAGAAAAGGTTTTTAAACATGAAAAATAAAACTAAAATGCTGAAAAATAAAAATAAAATAAAAACAGATAGACAAGATGAATCACTTGGATCTGACTCGCCTTTAATGTAACCTTTGATGATTTCCGCACTTTTGCACTTTTTAAGATATTATCTTAGATATAGTAGGAGGCACCTCTTTTGAAGGTGACGTTACCCTCGACACAGTGGTTTGAGTCAGCAAGGATACAATCCCAAAGGGTCGGAATATTGAAAGATAATTAATTAAGTTATTAATGCGTAAAGTGGTAGGCCCCTCTTTTCAAGGCGACGTTACCCTCGGCTAAGTGGTTTAAGTCAGCAGGGATACAATCCCAAGTAGCCGGGTTAATGTATTAATAGTAGTTTACGTATGAGGGGATCAAGCCATTCTCACCCTCGCCATCCAATACCAGTGGGTATTGAAGGAGATCCTAGTAAGCTTGACCCAGGTCCTTACAGGATCTATACACTGAACAAGGCAAGAACCTTACTAAACCATTCCCTTAACCCCCGACCAGGTAGCCAACATATCTCTATATAGACCGTAGAGATATGAACGGTGAAAATCTTTTACTTTATATAGACAGTAAAGTAATGCCAAGACACCACAGACAAATGATAAAGAAGTTTCACCTTCAACATAAGAAACTAGTTGTTAAAGTCATTAATACAAAACCAAATAAAAAGTGCGAAAAGATTAAAAATCAAAAGTATTGCATTAAGTGCTTGTCTTCACCAAGTGATGTAAGAGAATTAGCCAAACATGGCCTTTGATTGACAAGAACTCTTATGATCAATCTTGGATCCCGAGACTACTACACACACTCTAAGGTGGATGATGGATGATAGTGGTGGATGTGGGTGTTGTAGTGGTGGTGGAGTGGTGGTGAAGTGGGAGAGAGGTGGTTTGCCAAGAGATGCCTTTGAAGTGAGCCAAGCACCCCTATTTATTGCCTGAACAGAAGCCCGGACACGGCTCCGTGGCCATCATCTTTCTCTTTCTTCATTAATTGCAATTGTTTGCATTAGGCTCCACACGCCCCCTTGTTCGCTGGGCACGGCCACGTGTGCAGAAGCGTATTTGCACTATCAAGATTTGCAAGATTCTGCAAATCTTAGCGTTGACCACGCCCTGTGCTGAGCTGGGCACGCCCCCGTGCTGGGAATAGAAGCTTCTACAACTTTGTCATTTTCTGCAGACACCTGGCCATGCCCCCGTGTCCGCTGGGCACGGGGCCGTGGTCAGCCTTCTGTTTCTTATTTTTGCTTGGGAAGATGTTGTCGAGGGATCGGGCATGCCACGTTTATTCCTTTTCTTTGTATTTATGTTAGTTTTTGCTGCATATTTGTTCCTTTTGTTCATTTAAGCTCATTTGGTCCTGAAAATACAAAAGGAAGACAAAAGCACACTTTTTCCAACATTAGTACTAAAAAAGGGTTAGTTTTATGCCTCATTTGAGGTAATTTATATGTTGCATTTTACACACATCAGTTGGCTTCACTATTGATTCAGAAGACAAACCAAACTCAAATTGATAACTGAATGAAGTGAGTAGGACGTGAGAAGAATTAGACCATTCTGAACATCAAATTGTTCCCATACTCTGTTTTACGAGGAAAACTCAATAGAATTCAGAGAAAATGTTAATCACTCATGATCCTCATGATATCGGATCGGCAAACAAGCCTCCAATGCTCGTTTGCCATGAATTTAAAATCTGGCAACGAAGGATGTGTGACAACTTATCCCAGTAGAATATTTGTTGTTGGATGTCTGTGGTTTATGGTTCTTATGTTCCTTTTGTGCCGAGTACAGAAGAACCAAACACAAATGTCCCTAACAACCCCGCAGACTATTATGTGTAAGATTTCCAAAAATTGGAGCTCGATGCTAAGACATTTGGGATACTAGCCATAGCCTTACCTGATGAAATCTATGATAGATTCTTCCACTGTGAGAATGCTCAGGAATTGTGGGACATTTTGAACGATCAATTTGGTGGTACAGATAAGGTATTGGAGAACAACAAGGAGATTTTGAATCAACAATATGAGACATTCACTCATGTCAAGGGGGAATCTCCGACTCAATAGTTTGAGCGATTTAATTGCTTAACAGTGAGCGAAGACTTGTTGATCAAACTTACACAAATGCTACTCTGAGTCACATATTTTTGAGATCTTTCCCTGATAAATGGAATACAATTGCAATTCTCTTAAGAAACTCTATTGGACTCAAGGAAATGACTCTGGCAAAACTTCATGGCAAACTCCTCACATTTGAGAGAGAGCTAGATCAAAAACAAAAGTTGATGTCATCTAGAAAAGTTGCTAATGATTACTCCTATGGTAACACAACTTTAATGAGTCATGATGGATCTTCATCAACAAACAATGAAAGTGATCAGAGTTATGATCATTGTGTTGACAAAACTACTAGATTTAACTCCTAATGTAACCCAACATTTGTTAGAAACCAGAACTCTGTACTTATGATGCCTATGGATCCAATTGACCAAGAGGACTTTAACCTTCTAGACCAGCTTGCACTATTGAGTATCACGTCAAATAGATTTTGTAGGACCGGTTTTGACGCCGTTCGATTGCGTAACGGACGTTCGACGTGCGGAATCCGTGAACGTGCGTGACCGAACACACAATAACGTACTAGAAACGTGATTTTATTGCAAGATATAACGTGTACGATACAAAATCGCGTGTGGAGAGACTTTCTCTCTCTAGACTTTCGCTCTCTAGACTTGAATCACCAAATTCTCAAATGGAGCCAAAAGTCTTCAAAAGTTTTCCAAAAGTCTTCCAAAAGTCTTACAACTTATGACATAATCTCCTATTTATAGGCCTTGGAATTAATGAGACTTCTCATTAATTACCAAAACGCCACCTTACTAATTCTAACTAAATATTACAATATAAGCTCGATTTCTTCGGTTTCTTGCTACGGCTCGGATTGACGAAGGCGATAGACATTCGTGCACCAACAAACGGTACTCTTGGCGCCAGAGGTGATTGGGGTTGGGGCTCTTGGTGGACTTCGGCTGCAGAGGCCTCTGGCGTCGTTTTCGTCAGGCTCGGTTCCCCCTTGGATATTGCCGCAGTCAATTCGTAGTGAAACTCGTAGCGACTTGTCTTTCTCTCTCTCCTGAGTCTTCTATAAGATTTAACATCTTCAGCAAACACAGACTCTCTCTTGCTCGAACAGAATCCCGGTGGATCTGTCTTCAGCTTCCGTTGCTCTCTTTCTTCAGGCTCCCCCTTTCGTCAAGCTTCCGTGCTTTTGGGATCGACGCCTGCCTTCCGTATCAACAAAATCAGAAGCCTGCACATCTCAAACTCTCTATTACAAACCGATAAAGTTGTGATTCAACTTAATGAATCAACTAAACATTTGAGACTCATTTACATTTAAAATTTATCAACTTTGAAACATTCCAAAATCTGATTCAAATTAATGAATCATCTTAAACATTTCAAACCAATTAACCAACCTGTCTGTTCATCATGTTTAGCCTTTGAGATTTTGAATGTCAGCTTTTCATCATCAGTTGTCAAAAATCTTTTTGGATTTTTCAAAATAAGAAACATAAATGCAATAGCAGAAATTAAATGCAGAAATGAAATATGTACAAATATATTTTTGTGAGTTTGTGCAAGAAGATCATATCAGTTTTTGAGACATATCACCAACACCGTTAAGCTTTTAGACATTTCAAGTTTTAAAAAATTTACCTAGATTGTCAGTATATTGGTCCACTTTAAATTTTCACACAAATTTCAATCGATTCGAGATACGATATTAATGTTTTAGAAACTTAAACTTAATTGTGTATCACTCCACTCGAATATACTCCTGTATCCAGATCCCAATGTTCAGTCTTACAGGTGAGTATACCACAGATGATATCTGTAAAGGGGTTATGTGTGAGGGCCGTGAGAGCTCAGGTCGATACTTCCGTATACGCAGAGAGATGACGGCTTCGACTTTCGGTGGGTCCCCTTTAGAGGATCTTTTGTTACAACAGCAGTGACTATCAATTTTATTGTTTTATCAACTTGCTGAGGGCTGCGCTTATATTTCAAAGCATTTTGCAGAAAGTATTATTCAGGGACTAGGTCAGTATTTCCATATAGCAGAAGTCCCGGAATAATACCCCAGATATCACTGAGTATAAAGACCTAGTATCTCAGAAAGAGGGATCTTTCAAACAAGATTTCGGGGGTTACCCATATATCCAAGAATAGTTACCCACGAATTAAGCAAGTTTGAATTTAGATTTATATCTCATTTCAATTTACTAAGTGTGCAAAAATCTACCGACACATCCGTAGTAAGATTGTTTATCACTTTTAAACATTACATATCTTTAGCGTGTTGTGATAGACCACTGATGTACTATCATTTCCTCTTTTATGCAACACAAACTCGATTTTAAATTTTCAATGTTTTTGACATTTTCAAATTTTCTAATTTTTTTAAAATTTTTCTCCCCCTAAAATCAAAATATGTTTCAATTTTGATTTTCTAAGAAAATTTGAAATAAACTGTACACAGAAAGTGACAACATGATATTGAATTGCTTCAATTCGCCATCCACTTGGCATAAACAATCAGAACTCCCCCTGACAACAAACTATTTTCCCATTATGATTTCAAAACACTTAAGTTTGTTTTAATCAAAATGGTTTTTCCGGAAAATTAGTTTTATGTGTCATTTCATAAACTCGGGGTTTCATCACCTTGTTTTTCAAATTATCACTTGTAGGAAAGATGAATCAAGTACAACTTAATGTCCTTAATTTATCTTTTGAAAGTCGAAATATCACCGAAGTGAATTTCTCAAGAAATGTGCCGATTCCTACTCCCCAATTACCAACCTGGGAGTTCCGGCAAGTCAGGTTTTTCATTTGAAGAGATTTACCCAAGCCTGATGGTCCTTGGGTGATTTCGAATTCTTGTTCAACAATGGTGGCAAGTTTGCATCATCCATTGTTAAACCAGAATTCTCGACTTTTACCTCAACCAATGGCTCTTCTGGTTTTGACACACCAGAATCATTGCCTGCACATGGCTTGTCTGACTTTGATAAGCCAGGTTCATCGCCGACATGTGGCTCCTTTGTTTCCGAAGAAACAGATTCATCGCCACAAAATGTTACCTTCTTCTTGTCCTTTTTCGTCCTCAGATTTGTATCTGATGAATTCATCTTGCTTGACTTTGCAATCGAGGGAGTTGATTCATCAGAACTCTTATCCGATCTGTCGGGTGAACCCGAGGACAAAATCTTCTCCAGATATTCTCTGGCCTTCTTCCTCTTCTTTCGCAGTTTGTCTTTTTGCCCTTGAGAAAGCTTCACTTTCTTTTCTTGAACTTTAGGTTCTTGGACTTTCTGTTCTTTGACTTTCTGGTCTGAAACTCTCAGTTCCTTGGGCTTGACAGTGACTGGTTTCTTTGCCAATTTCTGAGAATTAACCCTCAATCTTTCATTTGATCTCCTTGGGCAATCTCTGGCAATGTGACCTTTGATTTGACAATTATAGCATCTCCTCGTTTCAAATCTCTGTCTCTGGCAGTTAACAACAATGTGTCCTTGATAGCCGCATCTGTAACACACTCTGTTATCGTACCAATCACCATTTTCATACCAAACGCTCAGTTCAAAGCACTGTTTGGCTTGGTGATACTCTTTCCTCCTCTTGATTGTTGGATTTGACTCTTGAGCACTGTGGTCAAACCTGCACCACTTATTACCAACAATTTTTGAGTTTTCATTTTTCAATTTTTGTGATTTTAGATTGCGATTGGATGATCGATCTGATGAGCTTTTATTTTCTTTTTGTACAATTTTCTTAGTTTTAATTTTTTGTTTCTGTTCCACTTTCTTCTTCAAAGGTTTTTGCTTTGAGCATTCACCTATTTCAGTAGATTGCAAAACAGTATTTTTGAATTTTTCTTTTAGTTCTAAAAACAATTTTTGTTTTTCAATTTTTTCTTTTTCATCATCAGATTTCTCATCACAATCTTCAACTTTGACATTGTCAAAGTTTGTGACATCGTCACTTATTGGAATTGAATTGATCGGTTTTGGACATGAAATATTCATATACGCTGATGAAATCACAAAACCTTTCAATTTATTTTCAAGCTCGTTGATTTTCTTTCGAGCTTGCTCTCCTTCTTTTTCAAGTTGGATAATCTTCTGAAGATGAGAATTTATCATTTTTTGCTTTTCGATATTATTTTTGCTAAACACATCTCTCCCATCTTCAAGAATTTTTATTTGACTTTGAAAATCTTTTTCAATTTTTACTTTTTCATTTTCTAAATTGTTTATTTGATTTTTCAAAACATTTTCTGAATTTTTAAGATTTTCGTTTTCTAATGTCAAACTCTCTAAATCCCTCAAGAGTTTGGCATTTTCAGATTTCAGATTTTCACAGTCTAAGAACTTCTCGGTCATATTTACAGTTTCAGCTTTCTTCTCCACCTTGATAGCTGAAATTTCTTTAACCTGCTCTCTTTCCTGAACAATTTCCTTAGATTTGAATTTTTCTTCATCAGCTGCTTCTTCATTAATAATCTTTTGGAGTTCAAGTTCTCGCTCTTTAATCTTCTCGATAAACAAGCTCAAATTCACGTCTAAATATATCTTCCTCAAATCTAACAAATACGTTCTCCACCTATCACCCGGTAAAACATTTGCCAACTTGTCAACCCATTCCTCATTAGTCTTGGTTATCTTCAATCTCTTCATCTCCCAATACAACTCGACATACCTTTTGATCAACTCTTCAATTGATTCTCCCTTGATACCTGTAAAATTATTGAACTTGTTCAGTGCAACATAAATTTCAGAATCCATGTTTTGGTATCAAAAGATTCTCAATGACGAGTTTTTCAAACGATATGAAAGTTCACACAGACAGATGACTATTCGATTGAATAGCAAAGATCAGGCGACAGTGAATCGAGTGAGGATTCTCTCGGGTGAGGATCCTATTCTTGACAAATCACCTTGGATTTCCTGCAAACAAACAAGTAAACGATCAAATCAAAACAGATTGAATACGTAACAGTGTGTTGATGAACCCAATCTAAGACCCGTTGTCGAAGATTAGCGAACACGTTTCAATGTCGTTCAAGTGAAATTACTGAATAAAATGGTCTTCTCGCACAAAACAACTCCTTAACCAGAAAAGTCTTGGGCTGTCAAAAAATGTCAAATGAACATATATGTTTACTTGGGCGTTAACTTGATATGGGCTACACTTGTTTACATGAATTGGGCTGCACTTATGATCAAGATGAATGATGTCGTTTTTGAAGTTTATTAATTGTGCCAACACTACTGACTATCAAAAGTATATTCTTGGACCGAACAATTGTTACCGTTTTTTTATTTATGTTCACATGCACATGGGCGGCAACACATGGAACTAAACAAATCACAACAGTCAGACAAATGGGCGGTGAACATGGGCTACTAACTCAATGATTGGGCCTCCTAAATCAACCAATGACAAAAGTGTATATGATCAATGATTGGGCCATAAGATTGTGGATCTGAACAACAACTTTATCAATATATCCTTAGTGGGTCGGTGTTCACATGTACTCAACCAATGATTGGGCCGATTACTTTTAATGGGGCAGTGCAATATAGAGACTTAAACTATGATTGGGCCTCTGTAACACTTCACGTGATATCAATTAAAAACAACCAGCCGACAAACAATCGATTGTAATTGGGCCCTTGTATATAGTGGGACGGTGCAGTATGGGCTAAACAATTAACACAACAGATAACTCAGCTCAACTTTTGATTTCCGACAATTCAAACCAACTTTTGCGATTGGACCGTTTTAATGTTCAATTGTGTGTGGCCAACAACCTTTAATGTTCACATGCAATAACTTTGATTGGTCCTTAACTAATGATATCACATAAGCATGTGATACAGCCGACAACTATGAACAATCTGAACCACGTGAAGAAGATGACACAAAAGCGAACCACTATCGAAACTTATAAGCGGACCACTGATGTATAATGAGCGGATCTGTTTGTCAAATAAGCGGACCAATCACGTAATTTGGAGCGGATCTGTATGAGCTATAAGCGAACCATCTCAAATCAAAAACTATGAGCGAATCTCCTAGTCATATGAGCGAACCTGTTGTTTAACCGAATAAGCGAACCTCAATAATACCAAATAAGCGAACCTGTTTGATTTTTTACGCGAATTCGAACCGAAAAACCTTGATATCTCCTAAACGGCTAGGAGATTTGAACCGAAACTTGGTAGTGTTGCAATTCAAGTATTTTCGCACAACATGTTAGAAATTCAGACGAATCGGACCATGAAAACCCGTTCAATTTGACGAATTTCCGTAAAAACGTGAGAAATAGGTAGAAGATGAAGAAATAGATGAAATCGGATCTGAATCGGCTGAAATCTGGTACGAAAACGATGTGTTTGATCGTGCAATCGAGCTCCTAGCTCTGATACCACTTGTAGGACCGGTTTTGATGCTGTTCGATTGCGTAACGGACGTTCGACGTGCGGAATCCGTGAACGTGCGTGACCGAACACACAATAACGTACTAGAAACGTGATTTTATTGCAAGATATGACGTGTACGATACAAAATCACGTGTGGAGAGACTTTCTCTCTCTAGACTTTCTCTCTCTAGACTTTCTCTCTCTAGACTTGAATCACCAAATTCTCAAATGGAGCCAAAAGTCTTCAAAAGTCTTCCAAAAGTCTTATAACTTATGACATAATCTCCTATTTATAGGCCTTGGAATTAATGAGACTTCTCATTAATTACCAAAACGCCACCTTACTAATTCTAACTGAATATTACAATATAAGCTCGATTTCTTCGGTTTCTTGCTACGGCTCGGATTGACGAAGGCGATAGACATTCGTGCACCAACAGATTTGATAATAAAATTGATAGAAACTTTCCTTGTTTAGAGGGTAGGGGTAAATTTGAAAAGGACAAATCTAGAGTTGAATGTTATCAATGTCACAAACTAGAATATTTTGCTAGGGAATGTAGAAATTCTGCACAAAATCCTTCATCCTATGTGACTTATCCTAGTCAAATGAATCAAAATAACACAACTACTTGACCATACTCAAGTTTTCAAAATACACAACAACAGGCTTCCCAAAATGCCCTTGGTCCAAACACGCAGTCTACTGCTCATTTTATAAGTCGTCTAGCTAAAAGGCTATATCAATATGTTAATGGACCACTACAATATCATATTGGACATGTTAACATGCCACAAGCACATATCCAAACACCCTCACAATTGCAAATTCAATTCCAGTCACATGCAGCCCTGCACCAGAAACTACTCAACAGAGCTTTTTCACTTAAAGCATCGTAAACTAGAGTAGCTTGCCTGAGGATTTGAATGATGAGCATTTTGGGATGATTGTTATGGATCAAGGGAACAAAGACCTTGCACTTGTAGCATTTGAGATTTTAAGTGAGACTTCAGATCAAAGCAGTAGTGAAGTTTCACAAAAAACTACTGGTTCGCGTACAGAATCACATGTTGAGTCAATAACTGAGGATCTCACTCAGAATATTGATAAATCCCCAGAAATACTAAGAGAACTTTGTCTGAACAATGCATCAAAGCATTTGGGGATATCAACGCAATGAACATCATGCTAAGAGAAAAATCTAAAAAGATTTTGAATTAAACCATCAATTCTCATAAAGAAGCTCTTAAAAAGAAAGATCAAGTGATCTCAAATTCAAAACATGAAGTTACAGTTTACACTATACAGTTAGGGTCACACATCAAAAAATATCAAACATGTCAAAAGGAATCTAAATATACCTGGGTGAACTGCCAAAAATGGGTAGAATCATGCAAAGGGTTTGAGATCTTGTTAAACCAACAAACACAAATCAATGTAAAATTTGGTATTGGTTATCATCACACACAAGGATCCAATGATTACACTCCTAAAATTCAGATTAAGAATGCAATTGAGTCCATATCTTCAAATGGGAAGGAGATTGTGAGCACAAATCCTGGTCCTTCACATAACTTCCATGACTAACTCAATTCCAAATGGCCTAATGAAACATGTGTTGATAAAGATTTCAAACCAATGAACTTTGTGACTTCAGAAGAGAAAATATATTACCAACTGCTATCCCTCCAGTAGTTTCATCCAAAACTACTGGCCCCAAACAAGGCTATAAGGCCAAATCAAAGTCTGGTTCAAAAAAGGGTAAAGACACATCGTTTTATATTGTTTGTGAGAAAACAAACCACAACACAAAGGATTGCTACATGGTCCTAGTTTATGAGAAAAAAACGATGAATCTGGAAAACTATCAAGAAAAACAATGTTCTATCCTTGTAGTGAATCCAGTTACTGTAAGTTAACATAATCATTTGTATTTAAAACTATTAAGACTCCTGTAACAATGGCCTTAAACCATAGGGATATCACCAGACCAGTTCAAGTGACTAATGCAACACATGCCAACATTTGGCTAAAATAGAAAAAGTACCATTATACCTTTCATCAGTACAAGCGAAGGAGATCTAATCAAAGTGCTAAAGTAAAATAACTTGTAGAGAACCAACAACAATTGATGAGGCTGGTACAACAGCTGACCATGAGTTAATATGGTAGTCAAAGTGACCAGTCAAGTCTTGATAGGTCTAAGCCTGCAAGTCATCAGGCCTGGGTTCCAAAATCATCCCACTAATGTTTTCCACAAATTTGAATAAAGTTTTTTTGATACGATATTATATATATGCAAAAACAGAAAAATATAAGGGAAACTATTGGCTTTTCTTCAAACAGACTAAAATTGTTGGGACAATCCAGCTGTTTTCTAAAACGAGTAGGTTATTGTATGCCAAAAAAATCACTTCACATCCCAGTATTTTGAAAAGTCACACATGGAGGATAGAGTACCCTTGTACCACAAATTACGCAAATCTCAATCATAAATCATAGAGATACAACTTTAGACTGATGCCCAGGTAGATGAGATCCCTAGTCTTATCCCACATGAGGAAGAGACACATCCCTCAGAGGTAGATCATGTTGAGGTGATTACAGAGGTGGCTACCACTATTCTTGAAAAACCAAATGGTTCACAAGAAGACAGTGGTAACAAACCTAAGATTAGAGATCGTCGTGGAAATGCAGCGGTGTATATAACGAAAGAGTGGGTCTGGAATCAAGGAGACCCGGAACTTTCTTACCGAAAGGTTCAGGACAGACTGTGAGCCACCAAGCAATCAACTGATCATCAGGCATTGTTGAGATCGCGGTGGCATATACGTCCTAAACCATCTCCGGCTCTGGTATATACTGGTGGCGAGTGCAAACTGACGCATCGACATATCCTGTTGCTGCCCAAATATACAGGATAATACCTATAAGACGGTTAGCCGGTTATGGACGAAAGCGGAACATGGAGAGAAACTCCACTATCATCGGCCTATAAGACAACACAACTACCTCTAAAAACATATGATCCCAAGGGGTATTCTCCCCGATAAAACCCTATACTCTCTCCTCCTCCCCTCATGCCCATAACAAATCTAAGATAACGCCCTCTACTGTCCCACCCTCATCTGATGGAACCTCATGAAATGTGTGTGTTCCCTAGACCGTTGTGCACACCACATATACTCATACTTCCCATAATCACCCCTCGCAATCTCATGAAATCCCGCCGGTATATTACTGACGTGCAAGCGGGTGTATATATTTTTAAGTTATATTTTATCTCTTTTTACTCGCAAATTCAAGTTGTGATACTGTATTTCATTTAGAATCAAAGGATTACAATTACAGGTTATTACTATCACTCCCCTTCAGCATGAAGACTATAACTTTATATATGTACAAAAGGAATGTTGAAAAAGTGAGAAATAGATCTTAACGAAGAAGATCTATTTATAGTACGTACAAACATTTGTTAGGCTAAAGGGTGTGGGGGTCATGGTTTGGACATGACTCGCCACCTAGGAACATAAATGGAAGGCTACACCACCTTCTTTCTTGATCCACCATGGTTTGCATGGATTAAACCATGGCAACCATGGTTCTCCTTTCCATTTTTCAAGAATTCATTTCCTTTTTCTTTAGACAAAGATAAATTAAAACAAATAAGGGGCTAGTGGTTTGGGTCATGACCACACCCTTAGGATAGTGGTTTTGGATGGTGGATTAGAGGTGGTTGACATGACACTGACGTAGAGGGTCATGGTGGTCCTGAAGGTCATGACCACACCATATAGCCTTAGATAACCAGGGCTGGCATGACCTTGATAGTAACATCTAACGTTCCAAACATAAAAGATTCTCAAATGTTAGAAACATCTAATCATCCGTAACATCTATTCTAAGACACATAAACACTGTTTATAGGCTCTGGTGTAATAGTAACATCTGTCTGTTCTGGTAAACCTCTGTTTGTTAACACTAAACATTTGTTCAGGCCTAAACAGATGTTTAGTCTCTCATCAACGCTTTATTCTTCATCAGAGTTTTGATATTCAACAGACCTTTATCCTTCAACAACAGAGCTTTCATCTCTTCAACAGATCTTTGAGTCTTCAAACAGATCTTCTGTTAGTGTCAAGATTCACTATTTTTAGGAGGAGTTGATCTTAATGACTAGTTCTATTCTTCATAAAATTAACACTTTTGGCTTTTACAATCATCTGTTCTTTTATGAGTTCATATTAATTAAGAAAGACTTATCCAAGAGTCCATATATTACCAGTTTAGTTTACTAAATAAATAAGGATGCTCAATATAATAATAAACGGTTGAGTAAGGGAAGCGTATCCTTGGACGATACTTGCTTTTTTATCTAAGCTATACTATACGTGATGCGTTCTCTATGCGTTGTGTCTATTTAGTCAAAATAACAATCATTTTTATAATTTTATAACTAGATAATCATGTTTCAAAGTTATTAAATTAACGCACTTAAGTGTGCTCAATATTACTAAAACTATTACATACAAATCATATCCTCTTGCCTTACTTTTAGTTGATGATACCCCGATCTGAGTTCTATATTGAGAACCAACCCACACCTTGCAACTGATCGAACAAATTTCATTCCTAGGTAACGAGTATTTGTTCTTCATTGTATTCCAACTCTCTATAATCCATGCACATTCTCATGTTGTCATCTTTCTTCTTTACAAATAGCATCGAAGCACCCCAAGGGGAAATACTCATCATCATGAAAGCTTAAACATGGAGGTTTCTCAGCTGGGTCATTAACTCTTTCATTTCTAACAGAGCCAGATTGTAAGGTGCTTTAATAAGAGGTTGATCAGCAAACTCTTAGTCAATTTGAAACTCTATCTCGTGTTCGGGCGGTACTATAGGCAAGTTGATGTGTGTAAAATGCAACATATAAATTACATCAAATGAGGCATAAAACTAACCCTTTTTAGTACTAATGTTGGAAAAAGTGTGCTTTTGTCTTCCCTTTGTATTTTCAGGACCAAATGAGCTTATATGAACAAAAGGAACAAATATACAGCAAAAACTAACATAAATACAAAGAAAAGGAATAAACGTGGCATGCCCAACCCCTCGACAGCATCTTCCCAAGCAAAAACAAGAAACAGAAGGCTGACCACGGCCCCGTGCCCAGCGGACACGGGGGCGTGGCCAGGTGTCTGCAGAAAATGACAAAGTTGTAGAAGCTTCTATTCCCAGCACGGGGGTGTGCCCAGCTCAGCACGGGGTGTGGTCAACGCTAAGATTCGCAGAATCTTGCAAATCTTGATAGACAGATACGCTTCTGCACACGGGGCCGTGCCTAGTGAACACCGGGGCGTGTGGAGCCTAATGCAGACAATTGAAATTAATGAAGAAAGAGAAAGATGATGGCCACGGGGACGTGTCCAGCGGACACGGGGCCGTGTCCGGGCTTCTATTCAGGCAATAAATAGGGGTGCTTGGCTCACTTCCAAGGCATCCCTTGGCAAACCACCTCTCTCCCACTTCACCACCACTCCACCACCACTACAACACCCACATCTACCACCATCATCCATCATCCACCTTAGAGTGTGTGTAGTAGTCTCGGGATCCAAGATTGATCGTAAGAGTTCTTGTCAATCAAAGGCCATGTTTGGCTAAGTCTCTTACATCACTTGGTGAAGACAAGCATTTAATGTAATACTTTTGATTTTTAATCTTTTCGCACTTTTTATTTGGTTTTGTATTAATGACTTTAATAACCAGTTTCATATGTTGAAGGTGAAACTTCTTTATCATTTGTCCGTGGTGTCTGGGCATTACTTTACTGTCTATATAAAGTAAAAGATTTTCACCATTCATATCTCTACGGTCTATATAGAGATATGTTGGCTACCTGGTTGGGGGTTAAGGGAATGGTTTAGTAAGGTTCTTGTGACAACCCAAGTTTCCAAGGTCTTTACTTGACACATTACTCATTTTGTGAATTGTTTTTCGTAATTCCTTACAGCATAACTTGTTCAGGCTTGACATATGTGGATGTAATTATTTTAAGTATTGAACTGTGAACTATGTGTTGTTAGTTAATATAGATTGTGGAATTTGAATATGTGATGTAATTATTAACCTTCGCCACCCACACACTCGGTGAACGTTGGAACCTTCGTCGCACACACCACTCGGCGAAGCTTGTAACCTTTGTCGGGAGCGGGCTTTGGCCCAAGACTGTTTTCGTCGGCCCAATCTCTTTTACGTTATAACCTTTGATATCACAATCACATCAGAACGCACGTATAGAAACCCTAGAGTCTCTCTCTCTCCTTGCTCCTGTGCGACGGCAACAACGAGTTCCTCAAACCCTGAATAGCATCAACTCATTATTCTGTCTATCTCGGTTAGTTCACACACTGTTGCTGAATTACATGTTTGTATTTGTTTAGAATCTGAGTTGGTGATGTTCTGTGATTTGAGATTTCATGTTCTTAGATATGGAATAGGATCTTGTAATGTTGCTTTGATTTCATGAATGATTTGGATGAATGGTTGTTATCAAGGTGTTTATCGATGTATTTAGCATGATGATGATGATCCGATAACTTGTCATGTGCTGATGATTAACTGGTGGATAGTTAGGATCTAATGATTGTTGATTAACTGCTAGAATCGTGATTAGGGTTTCTGTGTTTTGTATCTGTTGATGATGATCATGCTCCACCCGACGAACCTTTCATCCGACGAAGTCCCTACCCGGTGAACTTTCACTTGACGAACCTTCAATTCGGAAAACCTTCATGCGGCGAACCTTAGGCAGACGAAGCTTTAAGCTTCGTCGTGATCCTTCGTCGCACTTTGAGTCGGCGAACTCCCAAGGTTCGTCATAACCTTCGTCGTGCCTCATGTCAACGAACCTTAAGGTTCCTCGTGAAGTTAAGTTAGTTAACTCTGTTAACTTAAGTTTGTTAACTCTGTTAAGTTAGGTCTGTTAACTATGTTAAGCCTGTTAATTGATAACTATGTTAGAATAGACTGAGAACTCAATTATGTGAAGATGAATCGCATGAACCTGATTAACTGCTTATGTGTTACATAATGTTAATTGTCAAGCACATTTTGTGGAATTAGATTTGCATGTGAAACCTTACAAACATAAAATGTGAAACCTTACGAACATAAACTGATTATAATTACGTACATACTATAGGCTTTGATTGAGTTGTTTGTGCACAAGTAATTAAGCATACCGAGCAAACCGAGGTGAGTTCACACTTTACACAAGGCATGGGATTCCCAAGGGTTGGGAATGGGTAAAGGATTTAAACTAAAACTGCGTGATATCCTGGTTTGGAACACGTACACACCCTCTGTATTGAAGGGTGGCAACATGTGATAAGGAATAAACTTGGAACCTACGTAATCTCCTGTTTTGGGGATTTCATACACACCCTCTTTATTGAAGGGTGACAACACGGATACTAGACCAAAACTCCCTATCATGAAGTCCCTCCTTTTTATATCGACTTAATCGTCGGGCCAATGGCGAGCGGGTCATTAGTTAGATAGCGCTATTTAGGTTTGACAAGCCTCACACCGTGCCGCAGAGGACGGGCGTGAACTAATGGATCTGGGCACTATTCAATGATGATAGACATTGACGCCAGGGCACCAACTTACTTTAGTCAGTGGTCGATATGGTAAACGGGTCTAGTGGTTCACATGGGAAAGCCCCCACTGGTTATGGATATGTTTGGGAAACATGGAAAACTGGTTAACTTATGACTTACAAATGAAGTCATGGTTTTCGAAACAACTTAACAATGAACACCAACTGTGAACTCGCTCAACTTTGTTGTTGACTCGTTGTTACATGCCTTGCAGGTCGTTAGGTATTTATGGAGCTTGCACGAGGAGACGTGATCGTTGTGGGACATGGATAGTTGTATGCCATGTTAAACATTTGATACATTTGAACTTTTACTTTGGTTTTAAACATTATGCTTCTGCTGATTACTTAAACTATGTTTTGTTTGGACACCAATTATATTGTGTTGGGTTTTATATTTATTTACATGCTTGTTCAATTTGATTGGTGGCTTGATCCTGGTCAGTCACGCCTCCAAGCGGTGATACTCCGCATGTGGATTTTGGGGGTGTGACAGATTGGTATCAGAGCCATTTGTTATAGTGAACTTGGTTTTAAAAAGGGGGAAAAGCTTTTTGATAAAGCCAGACTATAACCTGTACAGTGCTCAACGATCCACAACGACGCTTCGCTCCACGTGCAAGTCCCAACATTCTAGGTGATATGGTTTATGTTATATTACCTACCTGTTAGCTACATAGTACATTGTTTATGGTATGCTTTGGTTAACGTAGCAACTATTGTTAGACACTCATTGTGCTTACTCTCTTCTGTCACTCCACACTTGTGCATTGTCACGACACTTTAACTCACCCATGCTCTCTCTATTGTGAAGATCATGAGTGGACGTATCAACCTAACTCAAGCCCAGTTGACGGCTTTAATCAATGAACAAGTCGCTGCAGCACTCGCAGCCGCTCAGGCAGGAGGTATAACCTGTTATTGCAACTTACTCTAGGATCTTTAGATCCTACTCTCGTGAACCAACACTTGTGCTTAACCTTGTCTCTTCTTACTCGCTCGACAGGTCAACATGCTCAACCTCCTGTGTGTACTTTCAAAACTTTCATGGACTGCCGACCTACTACTTTCAACGGCACTGAAGGAGCTGTAGGCCTCCTCCACTGGTTCGAGACGCTCGAATCTGTCTTCGAGATGTGTGAATGCCCTGAGGCTCGTAGGGTGAAATATGCTACTGGTACTCTCGAAGGTGTAGCGCTCACGTGGTGGAACGCTCAGGTCCAAATGTTGGGGTTGGTTGCTGCTAATGCCACCCCATGGAATGACTTCAAGGATTTGATCAAGGAAGAGTACTGCAACCGAGATGATATCCACAAACTGGAAGTAGAGTTCTTCAACTTAAAGATGACGGGTTCGGAAATTGAAGCGTATACGAAGCGATCTAATGAGCTGGCTATCTTGTGTCCTACTATGGTAGATCCTCCTATCAAGCGTATCGAGCTGTACCTCAAAGGTTTAGTGCCAGAGATCCAGAGTCATGTGATTGCAGAAAACCTCGCTACAATTCAACAAGTTATTCGTTTGGCTCATCGTCTCACTGATCAGGCAGTCGAGCAGAACAGGCTGCCCAAGCGTATTAGTACTACTACTACTACTTCTGATGCCCCCAGCGACAACAGCGCAAATGGGATGGAGTCTGAAGCAAGGGTTCAACATCAGTCTCAGCAGCGAAAGAGTGATGACTACAAGAGCCCCGGTCAGCAATCTTCTGGTAGTCAAGGACAGAGTGGGTACAAGGGGAATCACCCCAAATGCAATCAATGTGGTTTCCATCATAGCGGACTGTGTACTAAGGGCACTTGTCAGAGGTGTAACAAACCTGGCCATGCGGCCAAGGATTGCAGGAGTCTCTACCCTGCGAATCAGCGACGACAGAATCAGCAACAAGCCCCACAGAATCAGCGTCAGCAACAACAACAGCAGCAGAGTAACAACAAATGATGCTTTCAATGTGGAGCTGAAGGGCACTTCAAAAGAGACTGCCCCCAGCTAAATCAGAGACATAACAACAATAACAATCAGGGGAACGGAAACAACAATGGGGGAAACAATGGTGGCAATGGTGCCAGGGGTCGAGCTTTTTTGATTGGTCAGGGTGACGCAAGGAATGATCCCAACGTTGTGATGGGTAAGTTTCTTTTGGAAGATTTCTTTGTTACTATTTTATTTGATTCGGGTGCCGATACTAGCTATGTGTCCCTAAAAGTTAGTCAAGTGCTTAAGCGCGTCCCAATACTTTTGAACACCAAGCACATTGTTGAGCTAGCAAACGGTAAAAGTCTTGAAGCCACACACATAGTTAAGGGTTGTAACCTCGTCTTAGCTGGTTAGACTTTCTCTATCGGCCTTATCCCCATCGTTCTTGGTAGTTTCGATATCGTTATTGGTATGGATTGGTTATCTCAACATCGAGCAGAGATCCTTTGCAAGGAGAAGATCGTCCGCATTCCTCGTTCAAATGGTGAACCTTTAGTGATTCATGGCGACAAGAGTGGTGCTGTTGTGGGCATCATTTCTTTCTTTAAGGCCCAGAAGTGTCTGCGAAAGGGCCACACTGCTATTCTAGCCCTCGTTATAGACGTCTCAAAGAAAGAGAAGATGATAGAAGATATTTCGATCGTACGTGACTTCCCTGAGGTATTTCCTGAGGAATTACTTGGACTTCTGCCTCATCGTCAGGTAGAATTTCAGATCGAGCTAGCTCCTGGAGCAGCACCAATAGCTCGAGCACCTTATCATCTAGCTCCATCAGAACTTGAAGAACTGTCCACGCAACTACAAGAACTCTTGGAAAAGAGTTTCATACGTCCTAGCTCTTCGCCTTGGGGAGCTCCAGTATTGTTTGTGAAGAAGAAAGACGGTACCTTTAGAATGTGTATTGACTACCGCGAACTCAACAAGGTGACCGTGAAGAATCGTTATCCTCTCCCACGCATTGATGACTTATTCGACCAGCTGCAAGGGTCGAGCTACTACCCGAAGATTCACCTAAGGTCAGGCTACCATCAACTGAGAATCCGAGATGAGGATATCTCTAAGACAGCGTTTAGGACGCGGAATGGGCATTACGAGTTTCTGGTTATGCCTTTTGGATTGACGAATGCACCTGCAGTCTTTATGGATCTTATGAACAGAGTGTGCAAGCCTTATCTGGATAAGTTTTTTATTGTATTCATCGACGACATCCTAATCTATTCTAAGAGTCAGGAGGAACACGAGCACCATCTATGGCTTATTTTGGAACTCCTTTGAACAGAACAGTTGTACGCTAAGTTTTCAAAATGCGACTTTTGGCTTCGTGAAGTCCATTTCTTAGGCCACGTGGTCAACAAGGATGGGATCCATGTTGATCCATCCAAGGTCGGCTCGATCAAAGACTGCCCAGCACCCCGTACACCAACAGAAATCCGCTAATTCTTGGGTTTGGCGGGCTACTACAGAAGGTTCATCAAGGATTTCTCCAGGATTGCGTAACCTCTCACCTCGCTAACTCAGAAAGGTGTCACCTATCGTTGGGGTGATGCACAGGAGTCCGCTTTTCAGCACTTAAAAGATAGACTTTGTAGCGCACCAATTCTCTCATTGCCAGAGGGCACAGACGATTTCGTGGTTTATTGTGACACGTCAATTCAGGGTCTTGGTTGTGTGTTGATGCAACGGGATAAAGTCATTTCTTACGCCTCGCGCCAACTTAAGGTTCACGAAAGGAACTACACTACGCACAATCTGGAGTTGGGAGCTGTTGTGTTCGCACTTAAGATATGGAGACATTACCTGTACGGTACCAAGTGCACCATTTACACCGATCACTGGAGTCTCGATCATATCTTCAAGCAAAAGGAGTTAAACATGCAACAACGTCGATGGGTTAAGCTCTTGAATGATTATGAATGCGCGATCAAGTACTATCCTGGCAAAGCCAATGTTGTGGCTGACGCCCTCAGTCGAAAGGATACTACACCTAAACGCGTGCGTGCGTTACAACTTACCATCCAATCTGGTCTTCCTACTCAGATACGAAATGCTCAGGTTAAAGCATTGAAAGCAGAGAACATTAGGGTGGAATCCCTACGTGGATCAAGGAAGCGATTAGAACAGAAAGAAGATGGTGCTTATTACGTAACAGGGCGCATATGGGTCCCACACTATGGAAACTTACGCGAGCTTGTGATGGATGAAGCACATAAGTCTCGTTACTCAGTACATCCGGGTTCGGATAAGATGTATCACGACTTAAAGACTACATACTGGTGGCCTAGCATGAAAGCCCACATAGCAACCTATGTTAGCAAATGTTTGAGTTGTGCGAGAGTCAAGACCGAATATCAAAAACCATCAGGCCTACTTCAACAACCAGAGATCCCGAAATGGAAATGGGAGCAGATTTCCATGGATTTCGTTACTGGCCTGCCTAGATCTCAACGCGGAAATGACACTATTTGGGTAATAGTGGATCGATTGACCAAGTCTGCACATTTCTTGGCTATCAAAGAAACGGATAAGTTTTCTACTTTAGCAGACGTTTAATTAAAGGAAGTGGTTTCGAGGCACGGGGTGCCAACCTCCATTATTTCCGATCGAGATGCATGTTTCACTTCTGAACTGTGGCAAGTAATGCACAAGTCCTTTGGCTCACGGTTAGACATGAGCACCGTATATCATCCACAGACGGATGGGCAGTCTGAACACACCATCCAAACCCTTGAAGACATGTTTAGGGCATGTGTAATCGACTTTGGCAATGGTTGGGAAAAACACCTCCCTTTAGTGGAATTCTCGTATAATAACAGCTACCACACCAGTATCCAGGCTGCTCCGTTTGAGGCATTGTACGGACGTAAATGCCGATCACCTCTTTACTGGGCAGAAGTTGGTGACAGCCAAATCACTGGCCCAGAACTCGTGGTAGACACAACTGAGCAGATAGCCCAGATACGACAACGAATGGCGGCAGCTCGTGATCATCAGAAAAGCTACGCTGATAAGCGCTGGAAACCACTCGAGTTCCAGGTTGGGGATCGAGTGCTACTCAAAGTCTCACCTTGGAAAGGTGTAGTTCGTTTTGGCAAACGAGGTAAACTCAACCCGCGTTATGTTGGACCTTTCGAAATCATTGAGAAAATAGCAAAGTGGCCTACAAGCTGAATCTACCCGCAGAACTCAGTGGAGTTCACAACGTATTTCACGTGTCAAATCTGAAGAAGTGTCTGTCAGATGAGACCCTTATAGTTCCTTTGAAGGAACTGACAATCGACGATCAGTTGCGATTCGTCGAGGAACCAGTTGAAATCACAGACCGAGACGTTAAGGTTCTCAAGCGTACCAGAATACCTCATGTTCGAGTTCGTTGGAACTCCCGTCGTGGCCTAGAGTTTACCTGGGGACGAGAAGACCAAATGAAACTCAAGTATCCCCAGTTGTTCGAGAACAGTGCAACCACTACTGAGGCTGAAGCTACTGCGGAATTTCGGGACAAAATTCCAAACCAACGGGGGGATGATATGGCACCCCAGGAAAACCAGGAGACAACACAACACAACTAGCTCCCTCAGTGACTACGTGCTAAATTTCGGGACGAAATTTCTTTCAAGTTGGGGATAATGTGACAACCCGAGTTTCCAAGGTCTTTACTTGACACATTACTCGTTTTGTGAATTGTTTTTCGTAATTCCTTACAGCATAACTTGTTCATGCTTGACATATGTGGATGTAATTATTTTAAGTATTGAACTATGAACTATGTGTTGTTAGTTAATATAGATCGTGGAATTTGAATATGTGATGTAATTATTAACCTTCGCCACCCACACACTCGGCGGACGTTGGAACCTTCGTCGCACACACCACTCGACGAAGCTTGTAACCTTCGTCGGGAGCGGGCTTTGGCCCAAGACTGTTTCCGTTGGCCCAATCTCTTTTACGTTATAACCTTTGATATCACAATCACATCAGAACGCACGTATAGAAACCCTAGAGTCTCTCTCTCTCCTTGCTTCTGTGCGACGGCAACATCGAGTTCCTCAAACCCTCAATAACATCAACTCATTATTCTGTCTATCTCGGTTAGTTCACACACTGTTGCTGAATTACATGTTTGTATTTGTTTAGAATCTGAGTTGGTGATGTTCTGTGATTTGAGATTTCATGTTCTTAGATATGGAATAGGATCTTGTAGTGTTGCTTTGATTTCATGAATGATTTGGATGAATGGTTGTTATCAAGGTGTTTATTGATGTATTTAGCATGATGATGATGATGATGATCCGATAACTTGTCATGTGCTGATGATTAACTGGTGGATAGTTAGGATCTAGTGATTGTTGATTAACTGCTAGAATCGTGATTAGGGTTTCTGTGTTTTGTATCTGTTGATGATGATCATGCTCCACCCGACGAACCTTTCATCCGACGAAGTCCCTACTCGGTGAACTTTCACTTGACGAACCTTTAGTTGGGCGAACCTTCATGTGGCAAACCTTAGGCCGACGAAGCTTTAAGCATCGTCGTGATCCTTCGTCGCACTTTGAGTCGGCGAACTCCCAAGGTTCGTCATAACCTTCGTCGTGCCTCATGTCGATGAACCTTAAGGTTCCTCATGAAGTTAAGTTAGTTAACTCTGTTAAGTTAAGTTTGTTGACTCTGTTAAGTTAAGCATGTTAACTATGTTAAGCCTGTTAATTGATAACTATGTTAGAATAGACTGAGAACTCAATTATGTGAAGCATGAATCGCATGAACCTTATTAACTGCTTATGTGTTACATAATGTTAACTGTCAAGCACACTTTATGGAATTAGACTTGCATGTGAAATCTTACAAACATAAACTGATTATAATTACGTGCATACTATAGGCTTTGATTGAGTTGTTTGTGCACAAGTAATTAAGCATACCGAGCAAACCGAGGTGAGTTCACACTTTACACAAGGCATGGGATTCCCAAGGGTTGGGAATGGGTAAAGGATTTAAACAAAAACTGCTTGATATCCTGGTTTGGAACACGTACACACCCTCTGTATTGAAGGGTGACAACATGTGATAAGGAATAAACTTGGAACCTATGTAATCTCCTGTTTTGGGAATTTCGTACACACCCTCTTTATTGAAGGGTGACAACACGGATACTAGACCAAAACTCTCTATCAGGAAGTCCCTCCTTTTTATATCGACTTAATCGCCGGGCCAATGGCGAGCGGGTCATTAGTTAGATAGGGCTATTTAGGTTTGACAAGCCTCACACCGTGCCGCAGAGGACGGGCGTGAACTAATGGATCTGGGCACTAGTCAATGATGATAGACATTGACGTCATTGCACCAACTTACTTTAGTCAGTGGTCGATATGGTAAACGGGTCTAGTCGTTCACATGGGAAAGCCCCCACTGGTTATGGATATGTTTGGGAAACAGGGAAAACTGGTTAACTTATGACTTACAAATGAACTCATGGTTTTCGAAACAACTTAACAATAAACACCAACTGTGAACTCGCTCAACTTTGTTGTTGACTCGTTGTTACATGCCTTGCAGGTCATTAGGTATTTACGGAGCTTGCACGAGGAGACGTGATCGTTGTGGGACATGGATAGTTGTATGCCATGTTAAACATTTGATACATTTGAACTTTTACTTTGGTTTTAAACATTATGCTTCCGCCGATTACTTAAACTATGTTTTGTTTGGACACCAATTATATTGTGTTGGGTTTTATATTTATTTACATGCTTGTTCAATTTGATTGGTGGCTTGATCCTGGTCAGTCACGCCTCCAAGCGGTGATACTCCGCATGTGGATTTTGGGGGTGTGACAGTTCTTGCCTTGTTCAGTGTATAGATCCTGCAAGGACCTAGGTCAAGCTTACTAGGACCTCCTTCAATACCCACTGGTATTCGATGGCAAGGGTGCGAATGGCTTGATCCCCTCATATGTAAACTACTATTAATACATTAACCCGGCTACTTGGGATTGTATCCCTGCTGACTCAAACCACTTAGCCGAGGGTAACGTCGTCTTCAAAAGAGGGGCCTACCACTTTACGCATTAATAACTTAATTAATTATCTTCCAATATTCCGACCCTTTGGGATTGTATCCTTGCTGACTCAAACCACTGGGTTGAGGGTAACGTCACCTTCAAAAGAGGGGCCTACTACTATAACTAAGATAATCTCTTAAAAAGTGCAAAAGTGCGGAAATCATCAAAGGTTACATTAAAGGCGAGTCGGATCCAAGTGATTCATTTTGTCTATCTGTTTTTATTTTTATTTTTCAGCATTTTAGTTTTTATTTTCATGTTTAAAACCTTTTCTAAAAATTTTGATTTGATTAGACGTTGAGGATAAACCGGTATTAAAAGCTCTTGTGTCCTTGGACGACCTCGGTATCTTACCAACGCTATACTACGCTCACGATGGGTGCACTTGCCCATGTGTGTGTTTAGTGTTAGTAGAATATCGTGTTTTATAAATTTAAAACTTGACTAATGTGTTAAAAAGGGCTTAAAATATCAATAAAAACATATCACACCCAAGACACACCGCAAGTCCTTGGGGAGCACCTTTGGACATAGGCCAGGTAGGCTCCACACCCTCTATACATAAACTTGCCTTGATTAAGAAGATGATCTTTTGTACTATACACACTTTCTCACCATAAACCATAACTAGACTACCATCGGGCGCTTTATAATGATTGATTTTCCTTTTACAAATTACATGGGCTTAAAAGGTAGTTAACCAATCCGTACCCAACACTATATCAAACCCACCAAAGGTCTTGAGAAATAATCTAGCAGTAAACTTTCAACGCTCCAATAATGTCCGGTAGCTATTTATAGCTTTTATCACTTTCGTCTTTCTATAGCGGTATCTACCTCGTAGGCCTCGTCTAACTTGTTAACATCAAACTTTAACAAAGGAACAAAGGTAGAGGCTACGAAACTCCTATTTGCACTAGAATAAAAAAGAACTAAAGTATAAACATTGTTGATAAGGAACACACTTAATACAAAATTAGGGTCTTTCTTTGCTTCCTCGACGATATTTGAATATGCCATGGTCCTAGTCCGGGACCTTTCCTCACTCTTTTTCTTAAGCACTTTATCGGTACCAAATCCACTTTGTCCTATCTTCCTACAATCTTTAGCATAATGCCGCTTTCTCCGATTGTGGCAGCTTAACAGTATTACCATAGTGGTAACATAGATTCGACCCCCCTACACTCTCCCGAGTGCTTCCTACCACTCCTCTTTAAGCCATCAACTTCTTCTACTTTAATTTTCTTGAGCCAGCATCATGAATTGTTTCCCACGTAGCGTTCGACAATAACATACGATATCTTCTTGGTTCCTCGGTAACAATGTCCTTTATACCCACATCATTATAAACAATACCACTAAGCTCAACCACATACTCAAAAGTTACTAGCGCAACAATCTTAACATAGGTGTGAACCTTTCGAGGCAACCTTCGTTAAAACACTTAATCCACCTTTCCTTATCATTAACTAAATGAGGAACCAATTAACCCATCTCATTAAACTTGGAAATATATGGGCGGTGAGTTATGGTACCAACTTTTGAGTGTCAAAAATTCAGTATACACTCGATCCACTTCATTCTTAACACAATACTTCTTAATCACCAGCTTCTTCAGATTATCTCACCTCGTTTACTTAAGGTCCTGGTTGAATTTAGTTTGCTTATTTTTTTCCCACTAGAACAAGGCCTCGGATATGAACGAGAGTGCAACAAATTTGACAACTTGATCCTTCCCACATTCTCTAATTTCAATCGCAACTTCAATCACTAATCCCCACTACAAGGTGGTGGAAACATCATCATTCCCGTCCAGGGGCGGCGAGTTACCAGTTTTAAAAGTCCTATAAGCGTAGCCATGGGCAGGCTCCGCAATTGGACCATCCTTATCAGACTTACCATCAGTGTGCTTATCCTCCTTTTCCCAACAACATTAGAGCCTTTGCAAGGATTGTAGGTAGAGAGGACTACAACACTTGAAGGACCCCGCCATATGATAAATTACATATATGTAAATCAAACAAACATACACAATTGAGCAATTACAAATGTTGAAAAGAAAAATGAAAACATTTACACACATGTAAATGGTTAACTTAGACATATGATGAACATTTACACATATATAAAAGCACGGTTAATTAACTTCACTCATTTCTTCTTCTTCTTCTTCTTCAACCTCATCAAAAGATTTTTTTAGTTCTTCATCTTCATCCTTAACCAACCATTTCTAGTTCTTTTTCTTCATCCTCATCAAATTATTTTACCTTGATCTAGTTATCTTTTGTGTCTTCATCTTCGTTGCAGAATTTTTACATTCCCTAAACCAAAATAACACAAAACATAGTTAGATACATTTAATTTTAGAACTACGTAGGTGTAGTAACATAATTATATATAGGTAATCACTTATTTACATATGTGTAATAGTTGAATTACATGTGTAACAATTAAAATTTCATATAGGTAACTAAATATTTATATATAGGTTATAGCAAAGGTACATATATGTAACGTTATGATGACATATGCCTTCGACAGTCTAGAGATGTTCTTCGATCGATTTTTTCGTCATATTTTTCGTCTAGTTAATTCTGGGACTGTAATGGAGAGAAATCATTTTCTTGATAAAGTGATGTTCTCGACGAGATCATGTTTTTCGAAATGGATAAAATTCACACAATCATTGTAAATTTAATATACAGAAATAAATCTTTAATTGTACCTAGCTTCTTTGTTAAGGTTTTAATGGGTGATAGTTTTCAAGTGGAATACACACAAGTAAAATGCAAATACATAAGAAAAGCAAAAAAAAAGAGAGGAAAGTAGAACCTTTATAAGCAAAGCACTTGTGGCGTGTATGGAAATCAATTAACTTATCTTTCACGTAACCCAAACATAGATACGGTTATAACTTTTCCCTTAATTCTAGTGTCATTTTCGCTCACGTTATATATCCTTATCACCCTACAATTTTCATGTTTTTTCTATTTCACAATATTCTTGTGTCTATACATGTACATGTTTTGCTTATGAATTGTTATGTCTTTTTACATTTAAGTCCTTTAGGTTTATCTCCGTTGTCATTTCCTACATTATATATTACATTCTTGACCAATTTGACAATATATAACGACGTTAATCCAGATTAATGATTCTAAATCAAACAAACAAACTCAAATGGAATTGATAGTTTAAACGCAAGTCGAGCCATGCCGAGCTTGTCTAAACTTGAGTTTAGTTTGTTTAACTTACGAAAACTATAACTTGAGTTCGGCTCGGGCTTGGATCCATTATTATTTATTACATGTCTTTATTAATTATCTATATACTTTTTATGTTAATTTTTTATATTATAATTACAGATTTTGTATATAACATAGCTTATATTATTGGAATATTGGATATTAATAATTCCGACAATTCGCCGTTGGCCGCCAATAATCTAACTTCAAAAATAGCCACTAGCAGTCCCAGCTGTTAATATATTGGCCTTCAATGGACCCTGACTAACAGCCACTAACGTCGTTAGTCTCCGATCGCCGAAAAAATGTTTTTGTTCGGAAAACTCCTTTTTGGCCGGAAACTGAACCTTTTTGTCCCAAACCTCTTTCTAACCTTATTACGGAACTTTAGGAACATTTTTCTAGTAAAAGCCCCAATTATTGAGGTTGTCGGAAAACTCTTTTTTTCATTGGAAAACTCAACTTTTTGGTCAGAAAACTCAACATTTCCGTCACATACCTATTTGTAACCTTAGATCGGACCTTTAGGAACTTTTTACTGGCCAAAAACGTTTTTCCGGCGACCGGAAACTAACGGCGTTAGGTTCTGTTAGTCAGGGTCCATTGGATGCCAATATGTTAATAGTTGTGACTATTAGTGATTATTTTTAAAATTGAGACTATTGGCAGCCAACGGAGAATAGTTGAGATTATTAAAATCCAACATTCCTATATTATTTAGTTATTTTTCTTGTAACTTTGTATAAAAGCTATAACGCTAATATATTTTTAATATATATAAATAAAAAAAACTCTATAAATGATGGGTCGTATAGGACGAGCCTGCTCAAACTTTATAAGTGAAGTTCAGTCTCAAATTTGATTTATAAAGCGGCGTTAGTTTTAGACTCGAGCTCAAATTCGTTTAAAATCAGCTAAATTAAATCTTTTAGAGCGGATCTCGAGTAGCTCGCGAGCGGCTCGGCTCGGCTCGTTTACACCTAACATGTTAGATAAAAGATATAGGCCAAACTTGTTACTTTTCAAACTATAGGTACTGGTTTGGGCAAAATACCCCGTGACACGCGTTGCATCTACAACAAACGGACAGGATTGCGTAGCGTATCGATCCAACGGTCACGTTTTAAATCCCAAGTGCATTCCGTCAGCTATATATGCATTCACTCTAAATTCTCCTGTAAATTTATATCTTTCGACCCGATCATCAGCTTACAGGTATGTTCCATCAGTTCATTAGAATTAGTTCATTGATGTTCTGTTTTTTTTTTCATTTATAGAACAATAAATTTGCCTGATAGATTATATTAACAAAATGTTGTGTTACAATAAAAAAGTTCAGGGTTGTTGAGCTTGCATGCAATCAAGTTGTGTTTATTTCTATTTCTGTTTTTTTTTTTTTTTTTTTTTTTTTTTTTTTTTTTTTTGTATAATTCAAGAAACAGAAGTTAGGTGTGTATTCTTGATGTGATTATTAGTAGAAATTGTGATATTTTACTTGAAAAAGCAATCCCATGTTTTTTATTAATTCTATGTGATTTTGACTTGTTTGACTCTGATAAGTCAAATATTGAATTAATAGATTTGGAGTTTGGAACAAAGTTACAAGAATCTTCAATCCTTTTTAGCTTATATGATTGTAAATTAATTTTATTAATTAGTAAATTAAATAGGTAAGGTTTCTATGTGATTTTGAGAGTTAATTGCCCGGATGGTCCCTGTGGTTTCACGTTTTTTCAGGTTTAGTCCCCACCTTTTGAAAATAGTAGGTATGCTCCCTGGTTTGTTATTTTGTTACTCGGATAGTCCCCTGAGTAAATGTCAATTAGTTTGGAAATAGCAGGTATGCTCCCTATGGTTTGTCATTTTGTTACTCGGATAGTCCCCGGAGTAAATGCCAGGGGACTATCCGAGTAACAAAATGACAAACCATATGGAGCATACCTGCTATTTCCAAAAGGTGGGGACTAAACGTGAAAAAACATTAAACCACAGGGACCATCCGGGCAATTAACTCGTGATTTTGACTTGTTTGACTTTGATAAGTCAAAGATTGACTCAAATAGATTTGGATTTTTGGAACAGAGTAATAAGAATCTTTAATCTTTTGGTTATAAACTTTCGGAGGTCATTCAACTTATTATTACTATAAGTTTATCTTATGTAGCTAACTTTATGTGTGGATTGACATGTAGGTGAATATGGAAAGTAAAACAGAAATCTTAGCAATCTTCCTCTTGTTATCAACCCTTTTGTGTATTCGGGCCTTTTCGACATCAAATGATGGGCTCATTAGGGTCAGTTTGAAAAAAGTAAAAGTTGATGATACCAATAGTATTGCTTCAAACCTGGATTTGGATGAGGGGGATTCATTATTAGACTCTATTATAAAATATAAACAAAGTGGTGATAATCTTGTTGATCCACAAGAGCCCGATGTTGTGTCACTAAAGAACTATATGGATGCTCAATACTATGGTGAGATCGGCATTGGCACCCCACCACAGAAGTTTACTGTGATATTTGACACCGGAAGTGCTAATTTATGGGTGCCATCTTCAAAATGCAGATCGGTAAGATTGTGTTAATTAGATATGGTATAAATCAAGGCATGACTCAACTTATTTCAAGGCTACGAGCAAGATTTTATTTTGGGGCATTTTTCATAAAAGAATTTAGATAAGTGTGTTTAAAGTTAAATAACTTTCATTCCACATTAGTGAATAAGTAAAGAAAAACTTTAAATAATTTTAGAATTAGATCTTTCATCCCTCCTCCCACACCGCTAGTTGAAAAAGCGGTGTCGAGGAAAATTTCACAACTAATCCTTTTTTTAAAGTCTTTCAGTTTGGGGTCCTTAAATTGGTGGGCCTAAAGCCCTTACTTTTTTTCTTTAGGCTAAACGCGGCCCATGCAATAATTAATACATCTATGAGTATGTCGAATGAAAATTTAAGTGTTAGAGTTACGTTTATTTTTGCAGCTACCTTGCCTTTTCCATTCGAGATATAGGTCAGATCGGTCGCAGACCTACAAAGCCAATGGTTAGTTAATTACTCGTATACTATTTTCTTATTCTTGTGCTGACTTATTTTGCCATGACACTAGTTAACATTTCATAGAGGACATAATTTTATGAAAGTGAAACTGTTTGATTATTTCATAAGATTTCTAAAATACCATTTGATGCGGACAGCGTAAAGGGGTGTTATATACCAAATGATCTTATCAACTTTGAAACTATACATCATAACCTATGAGGCAAAAATGGCGAATGGGTGGGGTGTAACTTGTCCAATTATTTTTCACTTTTATAAAAGGTTTATGTATGAAATATAGTTACAAAAGCAATATTAGTACAATAATAGTCTGATTTTAAATAAAACGGTTTAGGAGTGTAACTTGTAAGCATTTGAATACGCTTTGGTCGATATTAGACCATTTCTTTTCTACCTTTTTAAACATACTATTTTTTTAATTCTAACCATTTTTGGTGTCTTGAAGGGACACCTGCTGCTATTCAATATGGTACTGGATCAATATCTGGGTATTTTAGTGAAGACGATGTCCAAGTTGGTGATCTTGTTATCAATGATCAGGTGAATTTACAATTTTGTCATAAGCTCGCCTTTTACAAAAAGTTATTGCAAATTTGTTTGAAATATGTGATCTATAATTAGATGTTCATCGAGGCAACACGGGAGCCTGGTGTGACATTTTTAGCAGGGAAGTTTGATGGTATCCTTGGGCTTGCATTCAAGGAAATATCGATTGGCAATGCTGTCCCAGTGTGGTATGTTTATTTGTTGTAAAATGGGCAGGTCAAACGAGTTTGGTAACAGGTCAACACTTGTCGTCTTTTTCTTTTTTTATAAAAGTAATGAATGATTAATATGTTAAATATAATCACACAACGATTTGGAAACTAATAATCTTATGTTTTTGAAAAGGATATTTTTTAAGTAATATTTTCAGTTTAACCATTCTTGACCCGCTATTTTTTTTTTAAATATAATAACCCAAGTAGACCCATTTTTACACGCATATTTGAGTTTAAATTGTTTTACAGGGAGAACATGGTGAATCAACATCTGGTTAAGGATCAGGTGTTTTCATTTTGGTTGAATCGGAAATCTGAAGACGGAGAAGGAGGTGAAATCGTGTTTGGTGGTGTTGATCCAAAACACTTCACGGGTGAGCATACTTACGTTCCAGTCACACAAAAGGGTTATTGGCAGGTAATTAATTATCGGTTAAAACTATTTTTTAAAGTGTATTCAAACATATGCATGTAGGTATTCTAATATTTTTGTTGTTTTTTCATTGATAGTTCGATATGGGAGATGTTCTTATAGGTGGAAAGCCAGCCGGTAAGAAATTAATGAGCATTATTAATAATTGTATATAACATTTGATCTTGCAACCTTCAAGCATAGCCAGCCCGGGGGTTGGGCGGGGAGGACTCCTGGCTAGGGCACACTAATTTTAACGTTATTTTACTAATTTCGTGAAACTAACATTAGAAGCGGGTGACGGCTAATCATGTATCATGTAGTGACGTTGATAGCCGAAAGACAAGCGAGTACATGCACCAATCGGTCTTTGTCCCGATTGCTAAGTGTCATGTGCCTTAGGTCCAAGGCTTGATGCAAAACTACTATCGAGCCGGGTTTCACTGGAACCAACCTCTCTATTCATACGGGGTAGAGATAAGTCTATCTACATCAGACCCTACCTTAGCTTTGCTATTGGTGGGATTTACTGGATATGATGATGATAAAATCGAAAACACATATAAAACATAAACTTATCTTAGACCCATTTAAAACTATCAATCTCTAAAACTTAAGCTCATTAGGTATTAGCCCAATACCCATTTTAGTTTTATAATAATAATAATAATAATAATAATAATAATAATAATAATAATAATAATAATAATAATAAATATAACAATGAGCGACAATAAAAATAGTTTATATTATCTATTTCGTTAAGGCCTAAGGGGCACGTTTTTTCTGGCTCGGACGGGCATCTGAATTCTCAGGACCGGCTCAAGGGGCACATTAGTAAGGGCCTGACTCCCCTCTTGCAAAGGTGTCAGGTTTGGATCCAGTTTACACTGATTTCCTACTTTAACCCCTTGAAGGCAACCTGGTCCCACTGGTTAGCATAGTATTGGTTGGGTGTGTGAGTTTTCCTATATGGGATCTTGCATCATAACACATTGTGTTGTCTTTTAGGGTTTTGTACGAGTGGATGTTCAGCCATTGCAGATTCAGGAACTTCATTAATAGCAGGCCCATCGGTTTCTAATATCCCGTTTCTTGATATTCCACAAGCCATTAATTAACTTAGTATCCTAAATAGGTTCCTTTGTCTTTTAGGAGGTGATCAAGCAAATAAATGATGCCATAGGAGCCGCGGGGTATCTTAACCAGGAATGTCAAAAAGCCGTTAGATTTTTTGGAGGCCATGTATTTGACCAACTTGCAAACGCAGTAAACAAGAACTCCCTGGTTTTTCTTACATTTAAGTTATAGTTAAATGTTCTAGTTTCTTACTTTTGTTGTTATTAATTTTCCTTCAAAATAGGTTGTAAATGCAACACAGGTTTGTGCCCGTATTGGAGCCTGTCCTCGACAAATTGATGTATCTAGGTCAGATTTCTAAGCATTATTTTTTTGTATCTAAATATTATTAACTCCGTATATACTTACAATATCTATATATATATATGTGTGTGTGTGTGTATATTTAAATAAATTTTGTATGATATGCAGCATTGGCATTAAGAGTGTTGTAGATAGGAATGAGGATGTATCCTCTGGATTAGAGACTTCCCCGCCATGCACGGCGTGTAAGATGGTAGTTTCCTGGGCGCATAGAGAGCTGGTGGAGAATGAGACCCGAGACAGCGTTTTAGGTTTGGGCAGTGATGTGAGTTATTCTTAATTTCTCATTTTCATGCAAGTATTTTTTTGTCGATTACCATATACCGAACCCAAAGTTGCAGCTTTGTACTGTGGTACAGAGTCCGTTGGAACAGTCGACGGTTGATTGCGCTAAAATTCCTTCTATGCCTACTATCTCATTTACCATTGGTGGCAAAGAATTTGAACTTTCTCCTGATCAGGTATTATTCTACACTAACTGATAATCCCTAAGTCAAATTACATTATATAAATCCCGATACTGGTTTTCTGCTTTTGACCCGATCCTGGTAAGCAGGGTATGGATGAGGTCCTGTGAGTTTACGTGTAACGAGTTGTCACCAAATTATATTATTTTTGATCTTATATACCTCCTTAATTTTTGGTTTGGTTTGCAGTACATACTTAAGGTTGGTGAAGGCGCAAGTGCGAGTTGCATTAGTGGTTTCATTGCATTGGATATCCCTCCTCCACGTGGCCCACTCTGGTACGTTTTCTTATTGTGTACGGGTCGGGTCGGGTTGGGTTTGGTCTATTCGACTAGCGTTTACTTATGATTTAGATATTCAAAATTATATGTGTTTCAAATTCGAGTTTGTATGTTGTAACCGGCTTTGCTTGATTAATGGAACACAGGATATTGGGTGACACTTTTATGCGTCCTTACCACACCGTATTCGATTATGGTAACGTACGTGTTGGATTTGCACAAGCGGTATAGAACAGGATGTCCTAATAAAAGGTGGTACTAGTTCTCATGAACCCATGTAAAAGTGCTATGTTTAATATATGTAAGATTGTGATTACATATACCTTAGACATTCTGGACTTGATGTTCTTCGATGCAATCGATTATTGTTTCGTCATGAATTTTGTCTGGATAATTGTGGGACCGTAATGGAGAGAAATCGAGTACTTGGTAAAGTAATTTTCTTGACGAGATCATGTTTTTCGAATTAGATGAAATTGACACAATCGTCATTGAAGAAAAAAACCTTGTAATATTGCTATTGTTAGATTAAATATATTAATTATATCCCCCCCCCCCCCCCCCTCTCTATCTCAAAATCCATGAGTTCATCACCTAAGAACTCTTCATCGCTAATATACATCCTAAACACCAGATCAAGCTGACAATCATGCAGTCTAAATCAGTGTCTATTGCGGTAGGGAACCTAGCAAAAAAATTGAACATATTGATGGAACCTTTGAAAAGTATTAGGAATCAATGTATTCTTTTCAATGTTGAAATCAACGAGAGTGTTCTTGTTACGTATCTTATTTTTATTTTTATTACTATTGTTAAGTCAGGGGATTAGTATGCTATTTTGGTTTAGTTTGGGGTGTCTTATGTAAGTTTCTTATTTATTTATTTGGGGTTACGTATGGAATGGAAATCAAACATAATTTGAGTCAAATATCTCTCTATCTCTTAGTTTTCTTTCTCCCCAAGGTTTTAACCCTATCAAGGGTATCAGAGCTCCAGTCCGATTCCTCATCGGAATTCCTTGCCGCCGCCATGACTAACACCTGCAATCAATGTTGCAGAAATCGGCCTAGACGGCCGATTAATCGGCGCCTAGGCGCTAGTCGGTGGGTTACTGCCTAAATTTAAGCTAGTCGGTCAAAAAATCGGTTATGGTCAAAATCGGTCAAAGTCGGTAAAAGTCGGACAAAATCGGTAAAAGTCGGTCAAAATCAGACTAATCGGGCCATGTTTTTTTACCCAAAAAACCCAATTTTTGAAACCTGACCCATGGTTTAAAGCCTAAATTTTAGTTATAAACCTATTTTAACATTTAAGTTTAGGTATTTTAACATTTAACCCTCTCTATCTTTCATTAGTTTACATATGGTTCCTAAACTTTTAAATTTATTAATAAAAAGTATAAGTTATCTCCTAAACTTGTAAATTTATTACTAAAAAGTATAAAGTTATATATATATATATATATATATATATATATAGTGGAGAGTTCAAATGAGAAGAATCACAAATTAAGAATAAAAAGAATAAAAGGGTACAAAGGTAATTTAAACCAATCATTTAATTAGTCTATCCTTTATTTTTGCTATTTAAATTAATAAACCCTAATCATTTAATGAGTCTATCCTATAAAATAGTTGTGCAACTTACATAATAAAAACATTCATGCACATGATCCTACATATTCAACGCTTTCTACACCATAATAACAACGTTTCCTACACCAAGAAAACAATGTTTTGGTGTAGGGTACAGAATGTGTAGGTTCCCAACACTTTTAAATAATTTTACGACGTACAATAATATATGTGTAGGACACAACACTTTTAAATAATTTAGTCACTCCTTATAAAATTGGTGTAGGACCCAACACATTAATGATGGTGAAGGAGAAAATTATGGTGCCATTAATGAGACTTGAGTAACTCTTTATAATATTTAATAGTGTTATGCATCAAATTGTCTATTCTATCCTTATTAATTAAGACATTTATTGAAAGTAGACAACAATAATATCTTGATTCACAACTATTGATCAAAAAAATATAGGGACAAGATTAATTTAGTTTTCTTCTTGAAAGAAAATTCTTCTCAAATGAACCTTCCCCTATATATATATATATATATAGAAATTTGTAAAATTATACTTAAAAAGTCCAATCCGATTAATCCCTATTAATCCTGATTAATCCTTAGTCGGTACCTCACCGCCCGACTAACGCCTAGCGTCTTCTACAACATTGCCCGCAATAATGAAATCGACAACACCCTCAAGTCCCATGGTAAGGCAATCAGCGACATCCAAGCTGCGTTAGCGGCCCTGATGAAGCAACAGGAACAATCTTCGAAGCAGCAGGAAGAGATTTTGAAGGCGGTGCGTGACAAAGCCGTGCAGTCGTCGGGTAGTTCCTTCGTGTCCTTCTCCGGCCCAGATGGTGACTCACGAACATCCAAACCATTCCGTATCGGTAAGATCGACTTCCCTAAATTTTTGGGGGACGATGTTGAGGGGTGGGTCTATCGCTGCGAACATTTTTTTTCGATGGATGACACCCCCGATGACTCGAAATTACGTTCTGCTGCGGTTCACTTGGAAGGCGATGCCCTCCAATGGCACCGTGCCTACTTAAAGACCCGTAATGCCACGGTTGCCGAGGTCCCATGGGCGGATTATGTTCGTTCGATCTCTGCCCGTTTTCTGATGCAATGTTTGAAGACCCTATGGAAGAGATTGCATCTCTCGTTCAACTTACTGACGACGCCAAGGGTCTACAAGAATATAATTCAGGTTTCGATCGTTTGCTTAACAAGGTTACCGTTAGCGAACTTTATGCCGTTAGCCTATATTTGAAGGGTTTGAAGCCGGAAATAAAAGGGTCGGTAAAGATGTTCAAGCCTGAGACACTACGTGAGGCGTATGGGTTAGCAAGAATTCAAACTATGAACAACACATGCTTGATGAAGCGTTTCAACGCTGTGGAGGATGGGCTGCAACCCGAAGACGTCAAAATAACACCTCCTGTAAATGGTTCAAAACTACCCTTGCTGCCAAGTCCAACAACCGAGCCATCAAGTTCTACATCGGGAATCCTTAGATCAAGGCGTTTGACGAGTGACGAACTTGAGCAAAAAAGGGCAAAGGGGGAATGTTTCTGGTGTACCGAAAGGTTCGTTCCGGGGCACAAATGTAAGAAAAAACAACTTTACATACTTGAAGTGGTAGATGATGAAAAACAAGCAACGGAAGAGGATGAAGACAAGGTTTCTTGAAGTACTTTTCGAGGGCAAAAAGTAGGTTAAGGGGGGAGTATTGTTACGTATCTTATTTTTATTTTTATTACTATTGTTAAGTCAAGGGATTAGTATGCTATTTTGGTTTAGTTTGGGGTATCTTATGTAAGTTTCTTATTTATTTATTTGGGGTTACGTATGGATGGAAATCAAGCATAATTTGAGTCAAATATCTCTCTATCTCTTAGTTTTCTTTCTCCCCAAGGTTTTAACCCTATCAGTTCTTAATGTTGAAATCTTGAGATTGAAAACAAAGTTGATGATTTCATTTGAACGTAATGAAAAGTAACAGGGTTGTAAGGCTATAGGGTATGGGGTTCGTCCCCAGCCCCGTCGAGGAACGGTGACGCCGTCGAACCATCCCCCCCCCCCTCGTCCCCGTCCTCTACGTCCTGCTCAAGACGTTGCCGACGATCCAAATCTGGTGGCCCCCATTAATGATTTCGACCGTTAATAAAAAAATTGAGTAAATTGCCATTTTAGTCCCTGTGGTTTGGGCCATTTTGCCAGTTTAGTCCAAAGGTTTCATTTTTAACATCTAGATCCAAAAAGGTTTCATCGTTGCCATTTTGGTCCAACTGACTTAACTCCATCCATATCTGTTAAAGCTGCCAAAGGCATTTTTGTCAGATATGGATGGAGTTAAATCAGTTGGACCAAAAGGAAATGACAAAAATGCCCTTGGCAGCTTTAACAGATATGGATGGAGTTAAGTCAGTTGGACCAAAATGGCAACGATGAAACCTTTTTGGATCCAGATGTTAAAAATGAAACCTTTGGACTAAACTGGCAAAATGGCCCAAACCACAGGGACTAAAATGGCAATTAACTCAAAAAAATTAACAACAACCCACCACCGCCGAGAACTACAACCACCACCACCACAAATTCGCCGCCACCACTCAATCAATCAACTTCCAATCTTGCAGATCTTTTCTTTTCAGGAGGTAGATCTGGTAAAAGTTCAAGTTTTTTATAGAGAAAAATAGGGTTTTTATAGAGAGAAGCTAGAGAATGGAGAAAAAATGTTGGAAACATGGTGAACGACTGTGGTGGTTGTTGCGACGGTGGTGTGGTGGCGGTGGTGTGGTTACAGGCGGTGGTGGTTTTTTTCTTCTGGAAGCACAAAGATTTTAGAGAGAGAGAGAAACAAAGAGATGACTTTTTATGATGGAAACAAAAGGAAGTTGAGAGGATTAAGATAAGCAGTTGAGAGGATTAAATAGTGATATAAAATAAAACTACCAAAATTGATATAAAATAAAACTAATAAAATTGATATAAAATAAAACTAATAAAAAATATAAGCAGTTGAGAGGATTAAATATTTTGTTAGTTTATTTGTTAAATGTTAAAAAAAAAGTAGAAGATTAAAAAAATAAAAAAAAACATAAAAGTGATGGGGTAGGATCATCTAGGACCATCCTCCATACCCTCTACTTTTGTAGGATGGACCATCCTTGGGAGGACTATGACGTGGCGCCTACGTGACGGATCATCCTCCCTTAAATGACCATCATCATACCCTCTAGCCTAAAAGATACATAATTAATCTTACCATCGAAAATATACCAAAATTCTAAGAAACATATATTGATTGATTAGCTTTTTTAATTTTATAAAAAAAAAATAAGATATTGGTATTAGAGCCAAACCTTGAACTTGGAACCATTATATTATCTTGAGATGGTTTTTTACACTCTACTACCAACATTTTTATGTGTAATAAAGGGATTCATATACTAAATATACAATTTACTATAGATATAAAAAAAAAACTTCTAAAAACTTTTTGGACCCTTTAAAAATTTGAGCCTAGGACGACGACATGGGTTAGCCAGCCTTGTGTACATATGCATATGCATACCTATGTACGTATGTGTGCACATCGTATGCACATGCATGCATGCACAAGCTTACATACGCGCACACATACACTTATATATCTGGATTGAGGGTTAGGTTCTCTACAAAGTGATACATAAATCATAACAATTTAATTTTTGAATAGTTTGAGTATGCCTTTAGATAAACTTCTATCCTTTTGTTACCTATACATGGGTCACAAAATGTTTTCATAAGAGTTATCGTTTAAAAAACTAGTATGTGAGTTATTTTTCAGCACTGTATGCCCAATTTAAAAAAAAATTGTTTTGGAGCTGAAAGAGTAAATTATTAATATATTCATTTATATGGTTATCATTATCATTTATATTATTTATTTATCAAAAAGTAATTTATTTCTTATTAGATTAGTTGAAATTTGTTTGATGGACATAATTAGTATTCCTAACTAATCAAGAGTTTCCTATTTGATGTATATAAGACTATGCGTAGTGGGCATGATTCACCCTTGGGCGTTTTGTGCCATGTGGCAGCTCAGTCAGCAATGAGGCATTATTGGGCGTTTTCTAAAATGGGTGTAGTGGGGATGTGGACATTGTGGGGCATTATGTTTGTAATAAAATTAAATAAAAAAATCAAAAAAATTTGATTGGTTTTCCAAAAATGGAAATGAATCTGATTGGTCAAACCTTGCCCCTTATAGCGTTATTTAGAACACGCCTGACCAAAAAAATGGCCAAACACGCCTACGGGGGCGGAGGTGCCGGCGTTATCCGGCGTTTTCGGGCGAGATTCCGGGCAAAAAACGCCCCACTACGTTCGGTCCAAGGGAGATAATTAGAGAGATAAATGGTTACAAAATTCGTTAACTTCATAATTCCTAAATCGTTCCTACTCTCTCTCTCTCTCTCTCACACACGCATACGAATTCGTGTTCTTCAAAACAATAATCACTATCATAAATTATATACCTGTAAGGACCTTCAAAAATGTCCCTAAATAACCCGTAAGTAAAAACCGGGACCCTTGAAACCCTAATCCATAACAAAAATCAAGAAAAGCGGATTTTTGGTCCTCTCATGGGCCGCGTAAAGGATGGCCAGACCCTTACGCGGGCCGCGACAACTCATTGAGTCTCCGGATATGCCAACAGGCCATGTGTCACACACATGGCAGCCCTAGGTATGACACGCTAGCCCTAATCTACGAATAGGTGCCCCTCGCGGGCCGCGTAAGGATCAAGAGGGGGTTTACGGGGCCGCGTAAACCCCATTTTTCAGCTATAAATAGCTTGGATCAGGGGCTTTCATTCTGTGTCAAAAACTTTGATCAAAAACGAAGTATTGCTGCTCAAAACTATAATTTCACATAGAGAGGTGCTGCCACGATACCGGGTATTAACTTGATCGCTGCTAAGATTCAATATCCGATCGATTAAAACTATCCAATGGATGTTTAAGTGCTGCCCACATTAGGGTTATACTTTGTCATTCGTCGTGAATTCGATGGATGTTTAGTATTGCACTTTGTCATTCGTTGTGAGGGTTTGTATCTCGTGAGTTATCGTAAATGTTGTATTAGTTACTGAAGGGGTATGGTCCCAAAACGACCATTACCCGCATCAAACAAACCCCTACCAGTAAGCAAACCGCACCCATGCGGTCACATCCTTCGAACCCATTCGGTTCGAAGATGAATAGCTTGACCCAAGTACGAAAGAAGATGAACATATCGATGCGGCTGGCACCGCATCATATGGCCATTTTCGTCACGACAAGGGAAGCGAGCAAATAGTCTCCACATACGATGATGCGGCCAACACCGCATCTCGCGTATTTCTTGGTCACAAGTAGGAGACGCGGTAACTTCAGACGTTACCGCATGCAGCGATACGGCTCGCACCGCACCCTGCATATCCAACAAGTGGACTGACACGCCAGGCAAGTGGCTGACACCACGAGGCAAGTGGCGCCGGCGACAGTCCCCTGTCAGAGCTATTAAAGCAATGGGCTGACGTGGCGTAACCCCCACGGCCGGCGAGACTGACACACCTGCAACGGTGCAGCTCGTCGTCAGCCCATCCATCAATCTCCTCCTTCACTCCTCGGCTATAAATACCGACCCCAAACCAGGTTTGAGGTATCTCTTCACAACTCTCTAACTACTACTATTATCTTGCTTTGCTTCCCAAGCAAACTACTGATTCTCACGCCGGAGAGTGGTAACAAGGAGCACCCCCCACCCCATCCTCCTTGTTACGAGTCACGGCTTGTTTCCTTGTGCAGGAGATCATCCACCGGTGACCCAGCCAGCGATCTCCGAGAGGAAGGGATTAACCCTTCTTGACGAGACCAGTGTGTTAACCCTGCCAGGTTAACCATTGTTTCATCATTGGCGCCCACCGCTACTCTTAGCACTTTTTAATCCATCCCTCTCCCTCTCAAGATCATGACTGATAACCAAAACACCAATGCGGATAACCCAAATCCCCCGATCCCAACAGGGGTCCACCCTTCGACCCCCCAACCCGGACACATTGGCACGTCCACCCAAAGGATCCCATCCTTTGCGTTCGGACACGACTTATCACAGGCCCCAACTGTGCTCCCACCAGGCGTGGACTTACACTCCTGGTACCAACAGCAGACTGACCTGCTGATAGCGGCTTACAACCGCGCTTGTACGGAAGCAAACGTACAGGCTGGGCCTACTCCAATACAACACACACCTGCCAACCGTATACTCCAATACGATGGCAGGTTACACTCACGTCCGGCTTCCAGAAGCCGACATGACGACCGTGGATCATCTTACTGTTCGGTCAATACACTCAACGAGGATACTTCCTCATATGAGTCCCGCTCCAGAGGGCCAGTGCATACCCGCCTGGGCCCCTATGGCGAAGATAGGAGGCGGTCAGCCTCCAGGCGCGGCCCAGGCATCCAGAGCCGACTGGGCCCGCAACCTTACACGGAAGGGTACGGTCATACCGACCCTGACGATCAAACCTACCGCGGGGAGTCTCACGACACCCACAGCAGACCGGGGGGACGCAACTATGTTCCTCCCAGTCACCCCCGCACTACATACCTCAGGGCGGCAAAGCGCCCTGTGCACGAACCATACAGGCCAAGGGCCGCGGCCGAAAATTCAAAATTCGTCCCGCACATCGCCAACGCCGATATCACAACGACAAAATTCCCAGTCAACATTGGGAAATACAGTGGCTCGACCGACCCGGACGACCACATGAACATCTTCACAGGCGGAGGCGTCAATGGCAGGTGGGACGAACCCACCTGGTGCAATTTTTTCCCCCAGACCCTCATCGGTCTGGCGAGGGCATGGTTTGATTCTTTGCTAGTGGGATCACTGGATTCTTTCGAGGACTTGCGCGCCAAGTTCCTCGCCCATTTTAGCCAACAGCGACGCCACGAACGCGATTCGTTGGACGTCATGAACATCTGGCGAAGGGATGACGAATCGCTCGAGGCATTCGTCATCCGTTACAATAAAGAATGCCTAGAGATAGGCGACGTGGCGGACCAAATGGCGCGAAACCATTTTATTCGGGCCGTCAAAGACAGAGAGATGATCATGACCATCTCCGGCAAGGAGGGTTTGCCTAAAAAATGGGAGGATGTCATGACCGCAGTCAAGACATATGCCCAGACACAGCGGTCGCTCGAACCGCACGTCAAAAAGGCAAAACCCCAAGCCGAAACATCCCACCAAGGGTCCAAACGTAACAACAAACGAAACCGGGATACAGGAAATCGGGATATTACTAAACCGTATTCCCCGCAACCCAACACGTTTGACCCACAATGCTACAACCCTGCCCGAGACACTCGGGCACCAAGAAAAGAATCTCGGGACCGCAAATGGACCGAGATCAACCAGTCGCCAAGAGAGGTCCTCCTCGCAGATCCACAATTCTTGCGACCGGCCCAACCAATGAAGTCCAAGAAAAGTCAGGACCTCACACTATACTGTGAGTACCACAAGGACTCGGGCCACACCACCAACAACTGCATCAGTCTCCGGCTGGAGATTGAGCGGGCGTTGAAAGAGGGGAAACTACAACACCTCTTGCCAGGTGGACAAAAGCCCACCAAGCATATCACCCCTCACAACGAAGGTACCTCCTCCGGGAAGAAAGCCATGTACGTGGTTTCCACCCACATGATCTACGGAGGCAAGGGTAGGCCGCGCAAAGCGGCACGAAGACCGGACAATGATTGGAAAGACGAGCAAGTCGTCTTCCCAAAAGTCCGAGGCGGACCACGTGATAGACGCGCCGTCGTCATTTCAGGCCAGCTGGCCCATTACTGCACCGAGCGTCTGTTCATTGACCCGGGCAGTACATCCGATATAATCTACGAGCAATGCTTCAATCAATTTGACCAAGAGGACAAAGATCGGTTGCAAGCCGTAGATTACCCGCTGGCCGGATTCGCAGGGGAAACAGTCTTTCCCCTAGGTCAAATTACATTTCCCGTGCGTCTTACCAATGGTAAACACACGCGGACGGAGGAGGTAAACTTCATGGTTTTACCCCACACCTCCAATTATGACGTCCTCCTTGGGAGAGAATCCCAAGGAGATTTCAATATGATCACATCCGTCCCCCACTCCGCGGTTGGTTTCCCAACCGCATCGGGGGTTGCAATCATCTACGCCCGCAAGGACGTCATGATGACGGACGAAGTACGTCCGACAAAGGTCGCAAGGCCCACCCCCGTCGGCCAACCGGAAAAATGGGTTCTCAACCCAAAGCATCCGGAACAGAAGGTCACATTGGGTCACGCCTTATCCTCGACCACCAGAGCGCACCTGAAGGAGCTCCTCTTCAGGAACCAAGACATCTTCGCGTGGACTCCCGCAGACATGACAGGGGTCCCGCGCGAAATAGCGCAGCACTATTTGAATACCAAACCAGGTATCAAGCCAGTGATCCAAGGCCAACGCCACCTTGGGTCAGCTAAAAATCAGGCGATGCAAGAGCAGATCGAAGAACTGCTCTCCGCAGGTATACTGCGGGAAGTCAAGTACCAGACTTGGTTATCCAACCCTGTCATGGTAGAAAAACCATCCGGGGGCTGGCGCATGTGCGTCGATTACAAGGACCTTAACAAGGCCTGCCCCAAGGATTGTTACGCGCTTCCAGAAATCGACGAAAAGGTCGATAACCTCGCGCCATTTCGGTGGAAGTGTTTCCTCGATTGCTACAAAGGGTACCACCAGGTACAAATGGCACTTGAGGATGAAGACAAAACGGCATTCCGGACCCCAACCGGAAATTACTGCTATACAAAAATGCCGTTTGGGTTGCGCAACGCGGGCTCAACCTACCAGAAACTGATGAACGACACTTTCCGCGGTCAAATAAGCAAAAGTGTCGAAATCTATATGGACGACCTGGTCGTCATGAGCATGGAGGAAGATACCATGCTCACCGATATAGAAAGAACATTCCAAACTCTGCGAAGCGTCAACATGAAGCTCAATCCAGGGAAATGCTCGTTTGGAATGGAAGAAGGCAAATTCCTTGGGTTCATCGTCACCAAAGATGGATTCAAGGTAAACCCGGAAAAAGTGCAGGCGATCGAGCGCATGCCATCGCCTGCATCGATGAAAGATATGCAACGCCTGGCCGGAAGGCTGGCGGCACTCAACAGGTTCTTGGCTAACCACGCAGCCAAGTCATACCCTTTCATCAAGACCCTGCGAAGCTGTTCAAAGAAAGAACAATTCCAGTGGACCACAGAGGCTGAAAAGGCCTTCCGGGAAATGAAGGAGTGTTTGATACAACTCCCAACACTAACCGCACCATGCAAGGATGAGCCACTCATCTTATACCTATCCGCTGCAGACAACGCAGTGGGCGCGGTATTAATAGTGGAACGAGCGGGGGTTCAAACACCCATCTATTATATCAGCAAAATGCTCAACGACCCGGAGACGAGATACTCAATAATGGAAAAATTGGTACTAGCACTGGTACATGCTTCAAGACGGTTACGACGCTACTTCGTAAACCACATCATCACAGTGCTAACCAATTACAGGATCGGCCCGATCCTGTCCAAACCCGACATCTCTGGGAGATTAGCAAAATGGGCAATTGAGCTGGGCGCACATACGATACATTACAAACCGCGCCCTGCCATCAAAGGCCAAATCTTAGCTGATTTCGCCGCTGAAGTACCAGCGGATCGCATCCAAGAATGCGAAGAATCCCAAAACCCTGCGCCCCCACCGCCCTCCTCAGAAGTATGGGCACTATTTACCGATGGTGCATCCAACGAGGAAGGTGCGGGCGCAGGTCTGCGACTCGTCAGCCCTAACGGCCAAGAACTTACATATGCCATCCGCCTCGATTTTAAAAGCACGAACAACGAGGCAGAATATGAAGCACTATTAGCCGGGCTACGTTTAGCAGTCAAAATCGGCGTGCAACATCTGGAAGCGCATGTCGATTCTTTGTTAGTTGCGGGCCAGGTACGCGGCGACTATGCCGCCAAAGGGGATATCATGATCCTCTACCTCGAGCAAGCCCTGCAGCTAAAATCCAAATTCGCTTCATTCAATATTCGACACATTAATCGAAGCGAAAACAAATCCGCGGATGCACTATCAAAGCTTGCATCCACCAGCTTCCAACACCTGGCAAAGGAGGTACGTATCGAGATTTTGCAAAATCCTTCGGTTCCTCTACGCCAGGTCAGTGTCATCCAATACGGAACAACGTCATGGATGACACCAATTATCGCATACCTTCAGTCAGGTGTGACTCCCGAGAGCAAAACAGAGGCACGTAAGTTACAATACAAAGCGTGCCACTATCAAATGGGAGACGGTATCTTATACCGAAAGTCATACCTCGGACCGCTCCTCCGATGCGTTAATCCACAAGATGCCACATACCTCATCCGAGAGATACATGAGGGTATATGTGGCATACATGCTGGACCACGCACGGTCGTGGCAAAAATCATGAATGCCGGGTATTACTGGCCCGGCATGCACCTGGACGCCGTCAAAGAATTACGCAAATGCATGGACTGCCAGCGCCATGCCCCAAAAACTTTGCGACCAAAGAACAATCTGGTCCCCGTCACTACTGCATGGCCTTTTCAAAAATGGGCAATCGACGTAGTGGGACCATTCCCGGACGCACCAGGTGCAGTTAAATTTATCATAGTAGCGGTTGATTACTTCACAAAATGGGTAGAGGCGAAACCACTCGCTTCCACCACTGCTATGGTAACAAGAAAGTTCATTTGGGAGCACATCATCTGCCGTTTCGGTTTACCAATGTACATTGTTACCGACAACGGCACCAACTTCGCTGCCGACGAATTCCAAAAATGGCTAGAAGAGCTGAACATCAAACACATATTCTCGTCTGTCGCACACCCGCAAGGGAACGGCCAAGTCGAGAGTATAAATAAAGGCCTAGTCGAAGGAATCAAAGCACGATTGGGAACAGCCAGGCGTGGCTGGGTCGATGAACTCCCAAGCATCTTATGGGCTCACCGCACTAGCCCAAAAACAAGCAATGGGGAAACACCTTTCAGCCTCGTCTACGGGTCTGAAGCGGTGATACCCGCGGAAATGGGCCTCCCATCTCCTAGAATGTTGGCTATCGAAAAGCTAGACAACAACAGGGAACGTAGGATCGATTTGGACCTCCTAGAAGAAAGGCGCGAGAACGCCGCCATCAACGAGGCCAAATACAAATCCAAACTGGAAAAGTATTACAACGCGCGAGTCCGCGTTTGTACTTTCAATCCAGGGGACTACGTCCTACGTGACAACGAGGCATCTAACGCCGAGCGCCCAGGAAAACTTGCCCCCAAGTGGGAAGGACCCTACCTCATCAGCGAGGTCTTAGGGAAGGGCGCATACAGGTTACAAACACTAGAGGGCGAACCTATCGCCAGAACATGGAACGCACAACAGCTTAGACGCTGCTATATGTAAGCTATGTTCTTACACTCCCCATGTAACCTATCGGACCGCAGGTCATTCGCAAATAAATAAACAAATCTTTTTATACATTATTGTTTGTTTACTACTATTACAAATGCGTGTTTCCACTTCACGGTATCCAAAAAACAGATTGGCAAAATCTTCATTTACGATACCTATACAAAGTGGTAGCCACACGCAACTATTGTAATAGGCCAACACAAGGCAAAAAAGACTTAAGTGCTATCCAACCGGATAAACATATTTCTTACCTAATACAATTCCTGAGCCCAGAAAGGCAAACAAGGGAATTGACACATGCTCATACCGCAATAGTATAGAGTATACTCAACCCCATTCACAATGGGTAGAGACCCGCATGCATACGTTTCAAACATACAGGAACTGACAATACTTGTATAGTGGAACAAAACACCTTATATTCAAAAAATTCAGGCACCAACATGATGCTTACACAGATTTACATAAGGTTTCCTATTCTATACAAGAGGACAGCAAAAAAGGGGCACACCGGCCAACCTGAACCCTACTTTGTACCACTGGTCCCCGCATCATCTCTAGCGTTACCAGCGGCGTCGTCCTCTTCAACATCCGGATACAGCATCCGCAAACGGTCTACATAGTCCGCGGCATCCAAACAACTGTCCAATTCCTGTATACAAGCAAGGGACGTGTCATAGAAGGCGGCCTCGGCTGCTTTCAGGTGCGACTCGGTATCCACGCCACGGAACCCCGATCGCTCATCCGTATGACCACCCTTGGTAATCACGTTCAGATGGCCAATGCAGCGGTTGTACCCTGCCTTAAACCGGCATCCCGAGCGCGATCCCGGACCAGATTCAAACCAGCAGCAGTCTCAGGGGCATTCATAATCGCCTCGACAATCTGCAAATTCAAACCAACACGTAAGTCCCATGTGTTAGTCTACAGAAAGCTAAAACACGAAGATACTTACGCGCGAAATACCGCATGACCGCATCCATTCACGGTCAGCCTCCAACTGATTAAGGGAGGACACCAAGGCATCCTTGGCCTCCACAGCGGAGTCAGCACGTTCCTCCGCAGCAGACACGCGGGCAGTAAGATCTGTAACCGCGACCTCCCGGGCTTGAACATCAGCCTGTCAGCAATAGCAAGCAGTTCACAAGGGTAAACATTTACGAACCAGCGATGAAATATCAAGCACAGTTAAAAAGACATACCTGCAAGCTGGTAACGACTTGGTCTAAACGGAGGCGCTCCACATTGGCCTCCTCAAGGGCCTTCGCAGCACGAGCCCCGGCCTCTTTGGCCTCTTCAAGGGCCTTCAGGGCCTCGTCCTTCGCCTGCAGCGCTTTAGCCGATGCGGCCTCAGCCGCAGCTTTTTCATTGCCCAAGGCAACATTTGCCGCCTTGGCGTTTGCTAGCTCCTGCCGAGTATGAAACAGAAGATTGTTCTGCTTAGCCCAAGATTCGTTCCACTTCTTGCGCTCGTTGGATGAAATTTCCTCCCAACGCTTACGCTCATCAGCAAGGAGTTTAGCAAGGGTACGCACCTGTTTCAGTTGGGCAGTGGCAGCCCACTCAGCGGTCTGTTTCTGCTTCTCAAAAGCAGCTTTAACTTTTTCCAGCTGCTCTGCACCCGCACGAGCAGCTTGGACCAGCTTTTCCGCCTCCGCCCGCAGGCAGACAGCCTCTTCTTCACGGCGGCTCAGAACTTTATAGTCTTCCAACATGGCATTCGCCACAATGGAAGTCCCTACCAACATGGTCGAGAGCTGGTTTATACGCAGCTCGCGCGGTGCGGCACGAGCCCGCTCAACTTCAAAGGGGGTCCCCAGACCGCCCAAGATCTCCCTGCAGGCCGCAGGATCGTTAGCAATATCATCCCCCTGCAATACAGTCCAGGGGGGTCGATGGTACACCATACTGCGATCCTGGGAGTAGGTGCGGTAGTAATACTCCAATTCAGACTCCCCAGGCTGAATTGGAGGCCCGTCATACCCCGCACCACCGGCCGACGAGCTGGTACCCTTATCAACCGCAGACTTCTGCGGCCCAGCATCATGCTGCCGCGCTTCAGCGCCAGTTTTTTGCGGTTCAGCATCAGAATGTTGCTTCCCAGTAGCAGTGAACCGCAAACTCAAATCGTCTCCCTCATTGGGAGAGATCAGGTTGTTGGACGAGTCGACAGTATCAAATATCTGGGCCGCAGCATTCTCTGCGGTACCCTCCTTCTGCACGGTTGACTCAGGTACCACCTTGACGGGAGGTGTCGACGGCACCTCCGTTCCACCCGCACCCATGGCACGCGGAGGGGACTCCGGAGCATCGAAGATAGAAAAATCTTCATCTTGACGCTCTGCAAAAAAGTCAAATAGCTATCAGAACTAGTTACACAACAGTTAACACTAGATAGCCTACACTTACCAACGACAACCGCAGGTTTTTTCTGCGCCGGAGCAGACCTTTTGGTTACTAGTCTCCGACGTTTGGTTTCAACACCACCAGCAGCTTTCTGCTCTGGCCTCCTCTTCTCACCAATCACAGGGGGACCCGCAGCTGTCCCTCCCGCAGCCGCCTCTTCTGCCTGCTTCTTCGCAGCACCAGAACGTGACTCCGCGGCTGTACTCAAACCCTCAAGGGTATCAGATACTATCACATAATCCTTGTGTCGACGAAAAGAGGAATGAGAGATACCTGCTGCCTGCGGCACCAGATGAGGCACAGTAGTGACCTCCTTTATCTTCTTTTGGCGAAAGCGCACGCCCTTCACAGTTTGCCTCTTAGGCACACCTTTCGCTTCAGGGTCCCCCAAGGCCCCAAGATCACCTGCATGGAATCAATACGTCAATAACACACCATGATCAACACAAGTAGCAAAGCTTCGATAGTATACCTTTGCCTACTGGCAACTCAACTGCCAGTGCAGCCGCAGTAGGCACCCGGAAGTTACTACGGATGATAGTGTTGTGATCCTGTTCACCATCCGCACAAACTACGGTCTCAACCGTACCCTCGAAATCCGGAGCAAACATCCTCCATGCGGGAGCATCTTCTGATAGTAGACACAAAAGTCAGTAACACACGTAAGGATAAAGAACGTAAAGAAACAAAAAGTACGTACCACCGCTCTTTTCCCGCACCACGGGTTTCAAGTTCTTGCCCCTCCTCAACATCATACGCAACAGCCATAGTTGCGTGTTGGTCAACTTCACAGACTCAATAGTCTGCAGCTGCGGGAACCATTGCACTGATTTCAAACTGGGCATCGCAATGGTCTCTGCTATGATCGTCTCGGTCACATTCCGAAACGTCATATCCACCGCAAGGGCAGCAGACTTGATATAGAAGAACTTCTTCTTCCACATCGTCATCCCCTTAGGGGGAGTCATCAGCTTCGGGGTACCGTCTCGTTGACGGAAAGAAAAGAACCCCATGAACACTGTCATCTGATAAAACCGTCGGAAATCTCCGACGGTAGGCTCTATGCCAAGAGCACGAAAGGTAAACTCAAAATTACGAATCCGAATCATCCCAAATGGACTCACTTGAGAAATGTGGACCTTGTACCACTCCAAGATATCCACAACAAACACCGTCAACGGTAGTCGGAGGTTACAATCTACGAAGAAATCGGACCACATGGTCACGTAACCGGCCGGAGCGTCGGCACCAGTATCACCCTCTGATGGGTACCGAGCCCCATACTCCGAGGGCATTTGGACCTCAAGCATAAGGCGATCAAAGCTTTTTCTGGTCCACTTCAGCGCCGGTAATCCACCACCGGCAGCCCCCTCTTCTTCTTCTTCGGCCACTAAAGGCTGTTCAGGGTTTTCACCCTCCACATTATGTGGACTAGATGGTTCAGCCATCAAAAATATCAAAGAAACAGAAGATGGTGAACAGAAACACTAGAAACCTCACCGGAATTTCAGAAAGAATCGTCGGAGAAGACAGATGACAACTTTCTCTCAAACGGCAAATTTTTTGAATTTTCAACCAAGTGAGAGGAAACCACGAACGGTTTTCCCCTTATATACCCATCGCAATTAATGCGGAGGGAGAAAGCAAATCATCACGTTCAAAAAGAGCGTATCTTGCAACAACACGTGTCGAGCGCCGTTTTAGCTGACGGTTATCACGCGCGCGTGTCCGCCCACGCGCCTGACAAAGAAGACGTTTACACTCCCTGCTACAGTGCATTTAATGCCTCGGGCAGTGCAAATGTCCTTTCATTTCAGCACATGCAGAAACGTCTCACCAACTTCTACCAACTCACACGTGCGATCAAGCCACGTAGGCAAGAAAAAAGCGACAACATTATCCAAAAAACCTAAGCGGCATGCGGTTTTCTTGGTTTACCGCACCATAACCCATACCGCATGTCGTTTTTTTATATACCCTAAAAAATAGGTAGAAATATATCTATCTATACTATAAAGGGATATATTACCTTTTCCGCATCACTCACGAGCACACGTGAAATACGCGGAAGTGACACACATGAACCCATTCAGATGTGTCAGATGCTCAGAACCAGTGTTGTTCTTTGGACTGAACCGCATCTCAGGAACAGGCAAAGCGCATTGCCTTTATTCTCTTCAAGCTTCAAATCCCTCCTGTCCGGTTCACAACCACAGAGGATGCATGAACAACTTCTTCAGAAAAAAGAAGGAACGGAATCTACGCGCCCGCACATCAGCAGCCCTGACTCCTGAACCTTCAAGAGTTACATTCCGTGCAACAAGCACACTTTGAGCGAAAATGGGACTGCAACATCGCAGACACCCATGAAGAGCTACAGACATAACCATAGCTTCCGCAGAGTGGTTGCTACGGAAGAGCAAAGCTCACTCCACATCACCGAACGAGGCTACCTCGTTATAAACTCGGTATTGGAGCGTGAAGGAAAGTGGCTCCAGAAAGAACGCAGATACGTGCTCTAAACAAGCACTTAGCAAGCAGCAAGTGTCCGAACAGCGGTAACAAGTCTGCCTATGACTTTGTTTACCTGCCAACGGACCGCGGTAACAAGTCTGCTTAGGACTTTGTTTACCTACCAATGGATCGCATGGAATAAACAACGATGGGCATCCCCTTGCCTATGACCATGTTTATTTACCCATAGTTTAGATCCACATTGTTCGACCAAACAGGGCCAACAATGACGCAACGAAGTAACCGCAAAGAACGTACGGTTACTTGAGAGCTATCAAGATGAACGCGAACACCCCACAAAAAAGGGATGGTCATCTCGTCATAGGATGCTGAACATAGAACTTGAGCAAAGTTCTAACACAACATCCAAAACCTTCAAACCCGACCGCAAAGGTTGGTTTACAAGCTTTTCTTTTCTTCTTCGTGCACCATTCTGGCAAATGGTTCGAAGAAGAAACCACCTCCAAGAGGTTCGAAACATGTGCAACCCTTCGAACACCATCCAAGAGGTTGGTTCGAAGTTTGTGCAGCATTACTATGAAGGTCCCTAACAGGCCTTCAACACAACAACAGGTGGCAACCCACCTGATGACACGCAACGGCTGAGAATTTCGCATCAAGCGAAACCCCTTCACCGGTACGGAATAGGCATAGCCGGATTTTTTACCAGATCACCAGTTTGATCTGGCCTAGAATTTTCTCCAGACTGCCACACTACCTTCCTACACCATAAGTCCAGTACTCCTCCCACGTGCAACTTGCACAAGGTAGCAACACTAGACTGGGGGGACTTGAAGGGGTATGGTCCCAAAACGACCATTACCCGGCATCAAACAAACCCCTACCAGTAAGCAAACCGCACCCATGCGGTCACATCCTTCGAACCCATTCGGTTCGAAGATGAGATAGCTTGACCCAAGTACGAAAGAAGATGAACATATCGATGCGGCTGGCACCGCATCATATGGCCATTTTCGTCACGACAAGGGAAGCGAGCAAATAGTCTCCACATACGATGATGCGGCCAACACCGCATCTCGCGTATTTCTTGGTCACAAGTGAGGAGACGCGGTAACTTCAGACGTTACCGGCATGCAGCGATACGGCTCGCACCGCACCCTGCATATCCAACAAGTGGACTGACACGCCAGGCAAGTGGCTGACACCACGAGGCAAGTGGCGCCGGCGACAGTCCCCTGTCAGAGCTATTAAAGCCAATGGGCTGACGTGGCGTAACCCCCGACGGCCGGCGAGACTGACACACCTGCAACGGTGCAGCTCGTCGTCAGCCCATCCATCAATCTCCTCCTTCACTCCTCGGCTATAAATACCGACCCCAAACCAGGTTTGAGGTATCTCTTCACAACTCTCTCAACTACTATTACGATCTTGCTTTGCTTCCCAAGCAAACTACTGATTCTCACGCCGGAGAGTGGTAACAAGGAGCACCCCCCACCCCATCCTCCTTGTTACGAGTCACGGCTTGTTTCCTTGTGCAGGAGATCATCCACCGGTGACCCAGCCAGCGATCTCCGAGAGGAAGGGATTAACCCTTCTTGACGAGACCAGTGTGTTAACCCTACCCGGTTAACCATTGTTTCATCACGGCCGGTATTTACCGGTTTTTAAAACATTGCTTAGTAGGTATTCATGACTAATTAAACTAGTCAAGTTAAACGACAAAACATATATAGTTGTGCATTGGAGATTTTCTTTGACTATAGCATTAACTAATTACTAGGCTTGCCACATCAGACTGATTTATGGACTCTTCATATTGGCTATAGCATTAACTAATTCTCGAATCCTTTATTGGATTGCCTCCTTCATATTGGCTAGATATCATACGTATTAACATGTTGTATGGACATCAATCGCATGATTAATAGGCATATGTAGCAAAAATAAAGTTATAAGTCGTGAAAGATGTCATAATCGTACCTCAATACAAATTGTCGTATCTCTAACTTTAGACGAATGACACAACCATACGTTCTTGACGTACTACCATATCATTCATGACCAACGAATGGTATATATGTACCTCTAAGAGGTATTATTGTACTTTTTAACCGTACGAGCCTCTATACATAACAATCGCTTTTCTTTTCGATGATAAATAGCCCGATAGAACATATTACAATTCACGGAAAGACGATCACATAATATGGCATCCTACGATATAATATCCAACTATACTCGAGTACTCAACTATTAATCTTTGGTACAAAGTGAAACGAAGTAAATAACCATAACGACAATAACATGATGCTCCATCCGTCATAGTTCTATTCGATTTGTCCTGTGGTTGTGACATTTTCAGTATTATCCGAAAGATCTTGTTCTCGGATGTTGATCATATTTACCAAGCTAGTGTGCATCACCATTGGGCGACAAAGTTTCACTCCTCGTATGACATTTCGACATTTCGGGTCTAGTTTTGTAAAACAGAACAAAACTCAATTGTCCCATAATGTAGCAGCTCCTCTATCATCTGTTCTATATGCTCATCTTCAATAGACTTGTAATGTTGTATATTATCTATTTTATCCTCCCATTTCACCATATTTCCACAATTGCCACTATGCACCGTGAAATCCCCTGTCTCAGAAGAACAAGGTGACTGACGTTGAGTTTGTTTAACTTCTTTGTTAGCCGCGACTGTTTTGTTCGTTAATCCAAGAGATGTCATATGGCATTTATGTAATTTAGCTCTCAAAGCTGCAGACAGTAACTTTGAAGAGGACGACTGTGACCCCTGTTCGGCATCGTAACAGAAGTTAGTTCGCGCTCTCGTACCGCACATAAGCCTAGCCGCTTCGTCGTACGCTCGTGCTGCATCCTCTGCTGTCTCAAATGTGCCTAACCATATTCTTGTTTTCCTGTTAGTTCAAACAAAATTAAGTTAACTAATAATAAACCATCAGAAAACGAAACTATTAACAACAATGCTAGAAACCCAGAAAACTTGAGGTCAGAATTATGCCAGAAACCAAGTTTTTTTTTAAATTTTGTTCTTTGTGGCATTTTAACGAACAGTTGGTGTGTTTGAAACAAATGACAGCAAAGATTAGAAGTTTACAGGAGAGGGTGGCGAATTTCGGAGACCCAAGATCCCCAATGTCTTTGACGAACTCCTCTGTATCGCTGTTGAGATCTAGCCATGGTGGTTTGATTAATTGCAAGAGGTTTTGAATCTTGATGGGGTTGTCGTGAAGGTGTTTGTGGAAATGTCTCAGTGAGAACACTAGAACAAGACTTGTGGTGTAAGTGATGAGGCTTTGGGGGCTGATAGTGGGAGGTTATATATGACTTCTTTATAGGGAGTTTGCCACTTTGGTCACGTCTTTTAGCCGTCGATTAATGTGGATGGGCGGGCCCCTAGCTTCTTCTAGGTTACTTTTACATAATTACGTTCATAATGATGCAAGAATTTTATTTCCCTCTTTACTACAAATGGACAAATTGATTATCATCCCAAAATATGTATTATTGTGTGGTATAAGGTTTTTTTTAATGTTCATTAAGAATCTTTATTTCAAAATTTGTGTGAATTAAATTATAGGCTACATAAAGTTTGGGATATATATTTAATGTTAATTTTTTTTGAATGACAATGCTTACATCCTAAATCAGATCAAATAAATCCTAAATTACTCTTTGCTTGGAATTGAATCCGAGACCTCCTTTCTAAAAGATTTTAATAAAATTGTACTTTCTGCCAACGCCGGATTTTGAAACTTTTTCATGGGGTCCGGAAATGATTCAGGGACGGTTTTCTATCGCTAAATATCCATTTTTTTGGGATCCCAGTCGGGTCAGGTTGGACTTGATCACATAATACAAACTAAAGCCAAATTAATTACCAGATATATAATAAAAATACGTCAATTGTTATAAGAAATGCATAATAGAAATACACTATCTTTACAGTTACTCTCTATGCTTTTTGGTTTTTGAAACCAACTGTTATATCAAGTGGCAAAACTAGAAAAATTTAACCCGGATGGTCGTAATATAATTTTCTTTTACCTTTTTACGAGCATTTTCATCTTCTTTAAATTTAAATTCTTATTCATTGTTTTTATTATTACTATAGCCTATTTAACAGATCTAATAAACGAATAAACGAACTATAATCGATATAACGAACTAATTGAGAAACCCACAATTCTGTCATAATTTATTACTTATTATAACATGTTTCAACTTCTCAACATCATTTTACAATCACTCGTAAATGGAGGAACAATGGACCAGAATCCCCCAACAATCATTATGTCCCAAATGTTAAGAGGATGAAAATCAACAAGCCACCAACTAAAATGTCTCATATGGTCTAATAAAAAGCATAAATTATGTTCTTAGAATAAAATCAAAGGAATGTTGTTCAAACCAACCATCGGACATCTATGATTTATACACAATTTAAGAACATGCTACATGCCTCACGTTAAACTTCCTGATTATAGGAAACAACCCATGTGCTTTAATTGATAAGGTCAAGATACAAATTTGATACCATGTTCGATGCACATTGGATTTTTTTTTTTAATAATATTTTGTTACAAATATTATCATCATTAAACAATATTTAAGTTGAGATTATTCTGGTTAGTTTATCAAATTCTAAAACAATCATTTAATTTAAGTTTTGATGAACTCGTTTGAAATTAAAAAAAAAATACACAACTAAGTAGAGGTTAATAAGAATACACAACGAAAAAATGAAAACATAAATAGAGTTTAATAATAAAGTTGGTAAAAGGGTTTAAAAAACCTGTCACATACATGGCATACATTTTTTTTATTCCGGTTAAAGAATGTATGAAACAATGACATTGATGTCGTACACCATATTGGACTACAATACCGACATGATATTAGTGTGACATAACGCTTTACATGGATTTTTATTTAAAATGTGATACAGTCGTCGTTCAGGTTCAGATTAAAAATGTTGTATAAACACATAGTTTTACACCATTAAATTGTTTGATTAGTAATATTACTAATCAGTGTCCTTATAATATGATATCAAACATATAACATGGATGTCGTACAACACATTATTCTGCATGATTTTATTGTCTTGCAAGCGGTTTGGAATACTAATGTTGTAGAAATATATGCCATGACTGTTGAATAATAAGAAAGTATGGACAAGAGATCTTATAATAATACTAAATATTCTTACTTGTCTTCTTTGTATATGAGATAGTGACAATTGGAATAATAAATATAAGGGTGGGTCCAGATAATTTAAAGATTTATATGTTGCTAACAATATTTAAAGTTGATGTTAAGTTGTTACCTATTTTCTCTTTTCGTTGTTGTAAAAACACTAGTATGAAGACAAGGGGCGTAGCTTAGTGTGCGTGGGGTGCACCCTTCCCCTAATGTTTCGGTTAAAAATGTAAAATTTCCTATTTTTCGTTCGAAAATTTTAAAGTTAAATAGGATTGTTCACCCAATATATTTTGTCTAAATATTTATAAAATATATAAATTGGTTCTTATAACTTTTCGTCTCCAGAAAATTTTTTGTTAAGCTCCGCCACTTATTAAGAGTTAACTATCAATCTTCATCATGAATAACTCTTTATTTTCTCTCACAAACCACTAAAAAGGCAAAAAGTAACTGTGTGAGAAGAGTAGATCGAAAAGGGGGTTGTTAACTAAGGGTTTCCTTTAAAAACTAATATTGTTCAAAAACAAAACAAAGGAGATATAGTTGGTACTGATGCTGGGGCCATTGTTAGAAACACAAAATTTTAGTTAGAATCTATTTAAGGATATGTTTATCTTTAAAATAGATGTTTTTGTATGAATTTTTAACATGTCATCTAACTAATATTAAGACATGTATGTCTAAGGGTGTTTGTCTCTTTGGAAATTACTATATGATCAGTTTATCTTTTTAATGAATCAAGGTATGGAAGTTAATCGGTTCTTTAACACTATATATATTTTACTAGTTTATAGCCCCGTATATTACACGGGTAAAATAACATATATATATCACGTAAGTAAAAGATGAAATACCATATAAAAATTTTTTAAAACCACCCATATAAGTAAAATGTTAATTTCTTTTTTTTTTTTTTTGAAATTTAAAGAAAAATAGGAATAATTATAAAAATAAATTTACACAATATAAGAGGCCAATATATTGATAATTATTGGTAATTTTAATTAAATACATACATAAAAATTAACGATTTACAAAACATGAATTATATAATTATAAATAATTTGAAATAGAAAGCTAAACATGAAAAATCTTTCTAATACTACTAAATCTTAAACATTATCTTGCGCACATATTTTATTAATGGTTTTCACTTTAGTATCATGTTTTGTGTTTATAGTAATGTTTTTAAATTTTTTTAAATGATCAGAAAAATTTATATTCTAAAGTTTAACGACTTTATTTCTTAAATTTTTTTTTCTTTCACTTGTTTTACCACTAAACTAACATGTTTGCTTTGGTCTCAATTTTGCTTTTAATTACAATAATGTGTCATCTACTCTCGTAATTTAAACTTTTTTATGACATTTATGTAAT